>NC_090887.1:22399351-22461851 GCF_036669925.1 Montipora capricornis | reverse complement strand
GCGTTGCACAGTAAGTTTTTCAGTTAACTCATTTATTCAATCTCGGGCTCGGTGTCATTTTTATTTACATAGCTTTTTCCTAAGAACAATAAGAGGCTGGAATTGTTTACCAGTTGTAGTTAGATCACTAGGTTATCCTGCTTTCTGTGAAAGTTTAAAGCGTCTGAAATTAATATCTTGACCAAACTTGAACTTAGTTTTATCATTTAAAGGTTTTAAAGTCCATTTTACTTTTTTTTGTATATACAGTATTAGTATTAGTATGTTAACTATTTATTTATGCATTTACATTTATATCTGATATTTAATTTAATTATTTTTAACAATCATTGGACAAGGTTGAGCAAAATATCGTGATTTGTCAGTGGCGAGCAGATCAATTATCTGCTGAAGCCGAAGGCTGAGGCAAATAATTGATCTGCGAGACACTGACAAATCACCATATTTTGCGATAACCGAGGTCAATAATTGTTTTATCATTCAATCACCGAGTTGAAGCTTTCACAGTGGTGTAAAGCTTGCCATGCTTTTTTCTGGCTTCAGCATAAAATCTCTTCAGTACATATGCATTCACCAACTTGTCCTTTGCGTCGATGACACGAGTGACTCTTCGTCTACCTTTCTTTCCTTGAGATACTCTCAAAATACATTGAGTGCAACTTTTATTCCTTTCTTAGTATTCTCACTCTTCTTTCGATCAACTAAAGATGTCGATACATTCTCTGACAGCTCAGGGAACCAATCTGCCATTCTCTCACAAGAGCGTGATGTCAATTGCGCATGAGCAGAATATTATTTGCAGTAAAATAATTATTTGTAGGCAGTTATTTGCAGGTCATGTGATGGGCTCTCAGCCAACGAAAAGGAAGGACAAAATACATCGAATGATAATTTAATTCTTTATATACATTGGTATTTTAACTATTTATATGTATTTTTTAATCTGATTTTTTATTTTATTTTTGTCTCTTCTGGATACGAAAGTGATGAAGAGTAATAAAATGGAAGAAGAAGTAGAAAAACATGGCATAGTCCTTACGTGGCCCATCAAAGGTTGATTTCCTTAAGCATTTCAGCTTCTTACTGTACGTAGGGGTTCCTCAGATAACAGATGCTAAGGCACCAGCTGTTTGGACAGTCTGGGATTTGGGATGGTTCCCTTGCCCGAGTTCCTAATTGGCTTTAATTGATCTTAAGAAAAGCACTGCGTGCAGATAGGGTAGGGTGTTATGTATGCTGTGGAACTTCCACCTGTTGTAGTTGTGTTTGTGCATTGCTTGCAGGCTTATCTGCTCTTCATCTCTGCAGATGACTTGATCTACATAGCTTCTAGCTCTGATCCTTTATCCTTGTTTATAATGTAGATTAACGGTTTATACAGTGTCTGCCTCTCAGCTTCTTCTTCCTTTTCACAACAATTCAGTCAACATGTTTGATGGTGTGTTCTCTGGCATCATTCCTTTCGTTGAGATGGTGTTTCGGAGGATATGTTGCTTTAGAGCTTCAGTTGTTGGAGGAATCTCATCTTAACTACGGGAACGCATGGGAAATAGTTGCTGTCTTGCCTATTGGACTATTACTACTATTGGACTCCAATTAGTCAAGATAGGAAATTCAAATACCTCAGATTTGTTCATTAGGGCTTTCGCAGCCTGATCTGATAGTCTCCCGACCGGGTTAGGTTTGCGAGTCTTTGTTAGAGTGTAGAAAACAGGAATTTGTGGTGGGTTTGGTGTCAGGGATAACCATTTCTTAACTATTCATGTCATCAATGTGGTCTCCCTGATGGAGAGCATTGATTAGTTCTTTGGCTTTTTGAGAGGTTTCTAATGCCATGGGTAATGTAACACAAGAGGGTCAGATTCTCTTAGATGAGAAAGAAAACTATAAGCCACTTTATTACTCATAGCATTAGAAACAGTCTTGAAAAGCCAAAGGACTCATCAATGCTCTCCATCACGGAAACCACTCCGACCAAATGACTAAGAAATGGTTATCCCTGACAACAAACCTGCAACGAATCTCTGTTTTCTACACTCTAACAAAGATTCACAAACAAACCTAACCCAATCGGGAGACCTATCATATCAGGCTACGAAGGCCCTACTGAACAAATTTCATCATTTTGTTGATCACCTACTTCATCCTATTGCTAAAGCACAAACATCATATGGAACATAAACAACTTGATGGGGCTAGCAAATAGCTATCATCCTACAATAAAATTAATGGTTTAGATTTCAGATACTGAAATAACATTCTTGGATACATATATGTAGATAAGGGTGAGAGATTCAGAAAGGTCAAAAAGCACTCTATTCTTGATATGTGCACACACTTTCCAACACAAGCACTTCAACTCCTGCCACCGGGCAGGCATGAGGAAAGGCGAAGCCCTAAGGCTTCTTAGAACTAACTCTTCAAAAGCGCTGAAAATTTGAAAAAAACAAATCGCATAGTCCCATTTGGCCTGTCTACTCCTTGAAACATTTTTCATGTAGGCTTCTCTAAAATTTAATGCAATTTACAGAGTTTTACTGGAAGTGGAAGCGGACTTGGAGGAAGGGCCAGGTGAGAGGGTTAGTCAAGAAGAAGTGGTGAAAGCGACAGGGGGAATGAAAGCGGGAAGGCTGCTGGACCCTCGGAGGTAAGTGTTGAAATGATAGCAGCGAGTGGGGAGATCGGCATTGGTGTGATGTTAGAGCTGTGTCAGGTTGTGTTGTATGGAAGAGGAATGCCGGATGAGTGGGCGCTGAGTGTTGTGGTACTGACTTTCAAGGGGAAAGGGGATGCAATGAGTTGTGGGACGTATAGGGGAGTGAAGTAGCTACATGTAGAGCATGCAATGAAGATTGTAGAAAAGGTGCTAGAGAGGAGATTGCGGTGTATGGTGAAAGTGGATGAGATGCAATTCGGTTTTATGCCAGGCAAAGGAACGATAGATCTATGCAGTGTTCATTTTGAGGATGTTACAAGAGGAGTATTTAGACAAGGAGAAGAAGTTGTATATGTGCTTCGTTGACCTGGAGAAGGCATTTGACAGGGTCCCAAGTAAGATATTGGAGTGGGCAATAAGGAAGAGATGTATACCAAAGGCAATGGTGAGAGCGGTGATGAGTTTGTATGAAGGTGCAAAGACAAGAGTCAGAGTTGAGCTAGAGTTATCCGAGGAGTTTGAGGTGAAAGTCGGTGTGCACCAGGGATCTGTGTTGTCGCCGTTGGTTTTTGCGATCGTGGTTGACGTGGTTACGGAGAGTGTGAGAAATGGTTTGATGAGTGAGATGTTGTGTGCAGATGACTTGGTTTTGATGAGTGAGACGATGGAGGGACCAAGGGAGAAGTTCTGGAAATGGAAGGAGGCATTCAAGAGAAAGGGGCTGAAGGTGAACCTCGGGAAGACAAAAGTGGTAGTGAGTGGGGCAGAAGGTGAAGTGTCTGTGAGTAAGGTAGATCCATGTGGTATTTGTGGGAAGCGAGTAATGGCAAATTCAGTGTTGTGTGTGAAATGTGGGAAATGGATCCATGGAAGATGCGAGAAAGTGAAGAGGGTGACCTCGAGGTTGGGAGAGATTTTGTGTGTGGAAGATGCAAGAAGCAAGCTGATGGATTAGTGGAACCGGTGGAGGAGTTGTGTGAAGAGGTGTAAACGGTGAGAGGTTTCTGTTATTTGGGGGATAGGGTGAATGCAAGTGGTGGCTGCGAGGCAGCTGTGACAGCAAGAGCAAGAATTGGCTGGGTGAAATTCAGGGTATGTGGAGAGTTGCTGAATTCAAAAAGGTTCTCGCTGAAGGTGAAAGGAATGGTTTATTGGAGTTGTGTAAGAGTGACGATGTTATATGGGAGTGAGATATGGTGCCTGAGGGAAAATGAGATAGCAATTTTGAGAAGGACTGAGAGAGCAATGGTAAGAGCAATGTGTGGTGCAAAACTGATGGAGAAAAAGAGGACAGAGGACCTGATGGAGATGTTGGGATTTAAAGAAACAGTGGTTCAGATGGCAAAGGCAAATGGAGTGAGATGGTGCGGGCATGTGTTGAGGAGGGATGATGGGCATGTCCTCACGAGAAAAGCGTTGGAGATCGAAGTGAAGGGCAAGAGGAAAGAAGGACAACCAAAGAAGACGTGGAAAACGTAAGTGGACAACAGGAGCAAGAGCGTTGGTTTGGAGAAAAAGGATGCCATGAATCGAGCAAGATGGCATAGAGAGTGGGAGTTAGAAAGATTGCTGACAAAGTGGGGTAAATCCGGCCACCCCCATTCAAGGGGATAAACCCGGATCAAAATTGGATTGATTGATACAGAGTTTTACTAATAATAAAAATAATGGAAGTGTAATATGAATATGAAATTTTGCTGGTCTCTGGGTCAAAATAACACATTTCTGAATTGATCTGTAGCTCATCTAAAATTTTCTACACAGTTGACAGGAAACTACTTGAAAAAGTGAACACCAGAAAATGCTGACCTCAGCATTTTTCAGTAAGAGCTGTTAATTACCATTACATGACTTTTTGGCCATGCCTCTACATCCAAAATTGTTACCTTCATGAAGGCCAACAAACATGCAGAGTTTGATTCTATCATAAACTGCACAATTCCTTCTCTTAACAGCCTGACTATTAATGTCCTGAGAAATGAAGTACCGACATCATCCACAGATCTTTCTTTAATAATTATTGGTTCTAAGTTGGAAAACTGTGGGCTTCACCTTTTCAGCTCACTCAGTATCTACAATGATTGTACTTTGGGTGTGATAGCTTCATCCCGTTATTCAATCTGCTTATCTAAGATGGCTTCGAATTCAGGGAAAGATTCTGTCTAGGGTCCACTAATCATGTATAGCTATGCTTCTGACTTGGAGTTTAACATTGGGCACATGAGATGGTCTTTGATGGTCCCAGATCCAATTCTACCAGGATCGCACTTCCTGGCAATGTCACAGACTTTGGTGTAGTGTAACAGTCCACCAATCGTTTGGAGTTGAGTAGTCATCTTGCTACGTTGAACTCAGGCAAATTAAATCCTGGTTCTCTCTGGGTACAAAATGATTATTGCTTTTGTGAATTGACACTGTACATGTCATTGCCTTCTGTGTTACAGAGGTTGTAGATTCCAATCCTGTCAGGTCGTAGATTTTCAATCTAGTTTCAATTATTTGAAGAGGTTTAAAAGATTATAACCATGGTGAAATATAAACCACAAGAATACCAAAGAACAAGTGCTTTAATAATTTGGGGAAACTAGAAATCAACTTATAACGGATCAAAATTACTTCAAATTTTGATAAAGGGCAAAACCAAAGTACCCAAAGAAAAACCACTCTGCGTAGAAAAGAGACCCAACAAACTCAACAGACATGATGCCTGAAGCATGTACACATCAATGGCTTTGTCAATTCAGAAACTCAATGGCCCAGAACTGAGTAGGACGCTAATATATCATTTAAATTTGAACAGTATTTAGTGTTTTGTATGAAGCAGCTGATTTCATGACATTTCAATGGGAGGCCAGAGAATTAATTGGGAAACATACTGACAGAAGGGGAGCGCTCTCACCCAAGTGCCAAGCCTCTTCCCTAAATGATAATGCAGTTTTATCACTTCTCCATGTTTTGATTTATAAACCAGGGAATAAACAAAAGGAAAAACTCACTAAGCAGTCATATGAGCAGGTGACAAGAATGCTTCCGTCAAAGGATGAGAAATCCATGTCAGTTATGAAATCTACAGATGGATTACAAAACAAATTCATTAAATATCTGGACCACATATTGATTGGCACTATATGTGGCAATAATATTCCTAATACAGCTGTAGATGACTAGCAGTTGATCTGGAGTCACTATACCTGAATGCGCATGTAGTGTGGGTAGAAACTGATTTTTCTTCCCAACATCTCCAAGTGAAAGAACACCAAGACTTCCCCCTTGGAGAAAAAGTGTACACTTAATTCAACTTTCATTCTTGTCATTCATTAGCAATACAAAATTGACCATAAAACCACGTTTTGACTACCCTGAGGTCATCTTCAAATTGTGGCACAAAATTCAAAAAAATGAAAAGAGATGAGATGATCATGTTATGAGCAAACCTACAAAAGTTTAAAAAATAATAGAATGTACAAATAAAATATTTTTATCCATAGCAAAATTCACATCAAAGAAACTACTTATTTCCATCTTAAAAGCACTCTAGATAATTATTAAAATGCAAAGTAAATAGGGCAGAAAAATCAAGAGACATCTGTCCACCATTAATATTAAAGTTTTTTTTTTGGAATTTGTAATCTTGAAAACTGATGAAGTTAAGCCAGACTTACTAAACAATTAACCCTGAAAGAAATAATTGAATTTTCTTGGGAACAAACCTCCACTGTCCACATTAAATGCCATGAATTTATCACTTGCTTTTATGTGATTTCCAAAACAACTCTTAAGGTCTCCAACTCTGATGCCAGTGACACATTCCTTAAAACAAAACAGCAATTCAAAAATATTTCTTAATAACAGTAACAGTGACTCATTCATAAGGGGCGTCTGGAAAAGCCAGAATCCGGAATCCGAAAATGGATTTGGAACCGGAATAAGAACAAGAAAGGTGGATGATATCCCGTTGTTCTATTTCAGCTAAAAAAGTTGAATGTTATGTTACACACTTTACACCGCAAAATTGATTTTTATGGATATTGTTGTGACTACAAAGTTCGTACCACTGGCATCACTCCTGTTTTGAACAGCTAAAGTTAGAAACATAATTGACATTGAGACTCCACCTTGTCCCTTGGTGGTGTGGGACATTATTAGACATTATAAAATGTTAAGGTAAACAACTATGAACCTTGCCTTCCAGATCTCACCACATTGGTGATCAAGAAGAAAGACAGGAAAGGTGAACACTACCCTGTGTGGCAGGCGTTCAAGAGGGAAAGAGAAGGGAAAGGAGAATGGCAAGAGAACAAGGATGGCACGAGTGGAAAAAGGGGAGGATGCAATTGTTGTTTTTTTTTCCAATTTACGCTCTGATTCTAATCCTAAAATTTGTGATTGGCTAGCTTATGTAAATTAAATAGACTGTATGTGACTACACATGGGATCTGAAGAGGAAATCGAAGAGTCCCAAAAACCCATCACATCACTCAGGACAATGCAGAAAATAGTAGGTGGGTGAACTTTATTTATCTGGCTGTCCATAAAATGAATTTTCAAAAAGAAACATCGCGGTTTGAAGCTTTTATGGAACATTTTCCTGGATCAGTTGAATCGGCCGTAACAGCTGTCTCAAAATAATATGACGTCGCACGCTCTCGCATCCTTAGGGTTGTCTGCCTGTGGCACCACCAACCTATTGTGGTTGAATTCAATGTCACTCTGTTTTCGAGCTCTCACGTAAACAATCTCAAACTAGCTGCCAACGTTGTCTTTTTGATCTGATTCAAAGCATTTGGATAGAAATTCAAGATTATTGCAAAAGTTTTTTAATTTTCCTTTCACACAAGTTTAATTACAAACATGTTCTGAAGAATTTTCAAATTTTTTTTATGGATTCCAGGCACATTTGTTAGCCGTTCAGAGCCCATACAACACCAAACGATTTCTTTTTCAGCGATGGTCTGAAAAATTCACACAAGATTTTATTGAGACATTCTACCAGTAAACTCCTTTCACAAACTCGACACACATGGTTGAAAGATAATTGCTCCTTTTTCATGATGGTGTTTCACACTACTCTCTGCCATGAGAGTTTTTGGAAATAATGGCACGGTAAACAACATTCCTACCTGGCAAAAATTTTCCTGTGAACATTTTGGATTGGATGACATTTGACAGTTAGCCGTTTCGCAGATGCCTTATGTATGCATATTAATTAGGAGCTTCTTTCACTCTTGCCTTCCTTGTTCTCCCGCCATTCTCCATTTTCCTTCTCTTCCCCAGTAAAAGGCCTGCCACGCAGGTTCGTGCTAACCTTTCCCATCTTTCTTCTTGATCCCCGATGTGGCGAGATCTGGAAAGCAAGGTTTGTAGCTGTTTACCTTAACACTTTATTCCAATTAATAAGGTGAACTTCTTTTGTCTTTAATTTTTTTTCCTGCAATCCTTTCATCCATGGCTTCAGTAACAACTTCGTTCCAACACCACCAAGGGACAAGGAGGAGTCTCAATGTCGATTATTCTTGTAACTTGAGCCCTAACTTTAGCTGTTCAAAACAGGAGTGATGCCAGTGGTACAAACTTTGTAGTCACAACAATATCCGTAAAAATCAATTTTGCAGTTTTAAGTGTGCAATATAACATTCACCTTTTTGACCTGAAATAAAACAACTGGACATCATCAACCTTTCTTGTTCTTAGTCCAGTTTCGGTTCTGGTTTCGGTTCCAGATCCATTTCCAGATTCTGGATTCTGGATTCCAGATCCAGTTCCAGATTTTCAAGACGGCATTCATATGTATTATTTAAAAATTGAACAAAACCCCTAATAAGGTTTCAGACCCAAACTTGTATGAAGCAAAGTTCAATAATATTACCATTTTATTTTCCCAATTTTGAAATTGAAGAGTTCTTTTGTCTATATTATAATAATGTATAATTATCTATGTTGTGATTTACCCGTAAGTTTGGTTTTTGGTTTGAATTTTTTTAAAAACCAACAACTGTCTAAAAAAGGGATTTTTCTTTTTGGGGGGTATAGTTCAAGAACAGGGGCTTCATCACTTCTTCCCTTCTACTCACCTATCCCTCCCTGATCCTCTCCAGTACCTCTATCCTACCCTACCCTTCTCCTTCACACATCCATCCCCACTTATGTCCACCGCCTCTACACAACACTATCCATAGACATTTCATATTTCTCAAGACCTTTATGCATATTCACCAGAACTTGATCTTTAACTCCCTACCTCTGGACCTGATGGCTACTCCTTATCCACTTGACCATGCAAGCAATTGATGCCCAATTCTCAGAATAATTTAGAAACTAATATTTTATTGTTCACCCCAGGCGACTCACGGTCAAAAGATTGATTTATTCGCAAATGTGTAAATACGACACCAGAGCCTCATATGGCAGTCACACCAAGGCAACTGCAGAAATGAAATTGATTACTATAGCAAAATACAGGAATTGAAAGGCCGCCTTAAGACAAAAGACAAACATTTCTGTGACACAACGCTTACTATCCTGTCCCTAGAGATTATTGTATTGTACATCACGTGACTGTGCCCATGGAATAAACACACTTGAACTTGTCAACCATCTTGAATGTGTTTGATGTCATATCGTGTCAGAAGGAGGAGCTTTTACCCACGTTAGGAAAGCTATCAAGCTAAATGTTGATTTGAAAGAGAAAGCACAACTCTCAGAGACCAAAATCCTACCGCAATAGCGAAACACAAGTTCCTGGAGATGTCGTGGACTGCACAAAATTTGCATCAAGAATGGCGCCGTTTCAAACAACAAACACAATGCATTTTTGACGGCCCACTGCACGATAAAGAAGAAAGTATAAAAGTCAGCTACTTGAAACTCTGGGTAGGCGATAAAGGATTGGATGTATTTGAAGGATTTAGTTTTACAAAACCTTAAAAGATGCGGTGAAATTGGCTGTGGTGTTAAAGAAATTTGAAGATTACTGCATACCACGAAAAAAACACATTATGGCTGCTTTGAAATTTAACGAAAGACGCCAGGGAGACGAAGAGACTTTCGAATCGTTTGTCACTGATCTAAAAATCTTAGTTAAAGATTGTGGTTATCAAGAAGAGAAATGTATGGTCAGAGACGTGCTTGTTTTTCGTTGTAAACACCTAAAAGTGCATGAGAAATGCCTGGATGAAGCCGATGCGTTAACATGCAAAAGGCCATCGAAATCGGTACAAACCATGAAACAAATCTTAACAGTCTAAAAAAGATAGCGAGTGAAGCAGATCCAAAAAAACCACTGAAACCACTGAAAACCACTAAAACTGTGTTGATTTCTTTTTCGAAACACAAACTGAAACCTCGCGGAGAAGTGATGTTGCAGGCACGATACAAAGAAAGGGTTGCAGATGTTAAGTTCTTTGTTGTGGAACCAGACATGGAGTCAGTGCTTAAAGTGGAAACATCTGTGTCAAAGTTGGGCTACTGAAGAGAATTCACCAGCTAACCAGCAACGAATTACCAGCAAGAAGAGTAGAGTTGGGTGAGTACCCTGAGTTGTTTAACGGGATTGGATGCTTGCCTGGCACTTATCACATCGAGCTCTCCAATGATGCAAGCCCTGTAGTACATTCGGCAAGGAAGATGCCAGTCCCACAGAGAGAGAAAGTTATTGAATAACTTAAAAGGATGAAAAAGATTGGAGTAATTGTGTGGCAAGAAGAGCCAACTAAATGGGTCAACTCCCTAGTAGTAGTTCAGAAGCCCAATGGTTCAGTTAGATTGTCTATTGATCCCAGAGATTTCAATTCTGCCATGAAAAGGTCACACCATCCCATGACAACAGTTGATGAAGTCGCTTGCCGTCTTCACAGTGCCAATACCTTCAGCATTCTAGATGCCAAGAGTGGGTTTTGGCGGTTGAAGTTAGATGACGAGTATTAACGTTCGTGTACCTTTAACACCCCAATTGGACATTACAGGTTAACAAGGCTACCCCTCGGTGTGAAATGGGCTCCAGAAAACTTCTAGCGACCCGTGGATCAGATGGTTGAAGACATGGATGGTGTTGAGGTCATCATGGATGATGTAATCGTTGCAAGGGATGAAGCAACACATGACACACAATTGCAGAACTTTCTAGAAAGAGCATTAAAACGGAGTCTGAAGTTAAACAAAGAGAAATGTAAAATTCGTCAGAAAGAAGTGCCTTACGTTGGACACCTACTTACTGCAACGGGCTTGAAGATTGATCCCCAGAAAGTCAGAGTGATATGAAGAGTTCCAGAAGGAGACCAAGAGAGACCCAAAACTACAAGCACTTCTCTTTATGGTAAAAAATGGATGGCCAGACTCAAGAGTGCAAGTTCCGGTGGAGGCAACTGGACATACTGGGATGAAGTTGCAATAGCAGATGGTCTCCTTTTCAAAGGAACATGTTTAATTATCCCAAAGCTTTTACGGCCTGAAATGCTACGTCAGATCCACAAGAGCCACTTAGGCATAGTCAAATGCACAAAAAGAGCCAGAGAGGTACTATTTTGGCCTGGAATGTCGGTGGAAATTGAGGAAATGGTCACCAATTGCAGCATTTGTGCCAACTACACCAATAAACAGCCCTCAGAGACACTAAGCCCTCCTTACCACCATCACTCCCTTGGAAAAAGATAGCAACAGACTTATTTGAGTTTCCTGGAAAACATTATTTACTCTCTGTAATACTATGCTACCATAGCAGATTTATCAAAGTTACACCCATGGAATCAGTAAGAACCGGAGCTGTAGTGGAGGAGTTGAAAAGGCAGTTTGGAGTGCATGGGATCCCAGCAGAAGTGGTATCAGATAACGGCCCTCAGTTCAGCAGTGGTGAGTTCCAAGAATTGGATAAAAATTACAGCTTTAAACACACCACCACATTACCCAAAAGCCAAGCAGAAAGAGCAGTGCAGACTGTGAAGAAGTTGTGGTGCAAAAATGATGACAACAGGATCACTTTTGACAATAGGAATAATAGTTGTGTAAAGCGCAGTGTGCGTTGTTATCCTGAGTCTGGTTTAAATGGTCTTGGCCTATGGGCAGGACTGAATGAGTGGTTCTATGGGCTTGGACCCGGTCCCTCGACAAATGACCTTGTCTCATCGTTTACTGCCGATGTCAATGCCGCAGTCGATCATTTCTTTCCGGCCAATACTGTTCGATTTCATCCAACTTATAAACCTTGGATTATTGCACGTATAAAACAAAACAGCTAATTAAGGATCGCCAGCCAGCATTTCACTTAGGTGATGCTCAGTTGTAGCGCTTTTATAGACGCAAGGTACAGTCAGAGATTAAAGCAAGGAAGAGGATATTTTACGAGGAAAATGTACGAAACATACGGAAAGATGATGTTCGCCAGTGGTGGCGTACTGTCAATGTGATGTCAGGAAGAACTTATAGCCAGTCCTGCTTCACCCTCGAGCGCGACGGCGTTGCGCTGTCGGAAGGCGAACTTCCTGAGTCTTTAAATCAGTACTTCGCAACCGTAGCTGCTGATATTCCACCACTTCATATGTCATGCCTCCCATCATTTTTACCATTTGCTGAGGAAGTGCCTATCGTACATTCGCATGTGGCTTTGCAAATAGCTTTTTCGT
Organism: Montipora capricornis; assembly: GCF_036669925.1. Lineage (NCBI taxonomy): Eukaryota > Metazoa > Cnidaria > Anthozoa > Scleractinia > Acroporidae > Montipora > Montipora capricornis. The sequence continues at coordinate 22,449,581 of NC_090887.1, read as the reverse complement.
GTAAAAACAAACAAAGCTATGGGGCTTGACAGCATTCCGCCTTGGATAATTAAAGAATTTGCCTACTAATTGACTGAGCCTGTCACAAAGATCTTTAACACAATCATCTCTTTCGACTGGTGAATTCCCCATTCTGTGGAAATGTTCTAATATCATACCCATTCCGAAGGTAAAACAACCTCTATGTGAGAACGACACCCGACCTCTTTACCCCTATTTGTCTAAGGTCTTGGAAGATCTTGTGGTCTCTTGGATGATTGAGGACGTTGGCGAGCATATTTGGTAGTCTCAGAGGATCTTCCACCACTTACTGTCTACTCGATCTCATTCACAACTGGCTTTCTGAGCTTGATAATCCTGGTTGTAAATTGACAGCCGGCTTCCTTGACTTTAGAAAGGCGTTTGAAAGGATCGACCATACCATCGTTATTAGAAAGCTAATTGACTTAGGGGTGTGTCGCTCTATCATCCCATGGATCTGTAGTTTCCTAACAGATCGGTGACAATGTGTTAAACTAGGGCAGACCGTCTCCAATTGGTTCCCAGTACGTCCGGTGTCTTTCAAGGGACCAAATTGGGTCCTATACTTTTTGTAATAATGATTAACGATTTGAAATTGGCCTCCCCGCATTGCTCATACTAGAAGTATGTAGATGACATCACTATATAAGAATTTGCAGCGACACGCGGGGTGTCAATTTTGCAATCTGAACTTGACAACATCAGCACTTGGGCTGCTACAAACAATATGCTTCTTAGGTAACCCCAAAAAGTGCAGGGAGATGACTTTGCGTTTTCATAGAGTCGTGGATCATCTCCCATCAGCCTTGGCAATAGACACTAAGGCCCTTGAGTCAGTCGATGCTCATAAAGTATTGGGCGTTACAATTCAAAGTAATCTCAAATGGGATTTGCACATTAATGAGGTTGTGGCTCAGGTGTCAAAGAGGCTGCATATTCTTCATATTGTCAAACGCGACGGAGTACCACCTGCTAACCTACTTAAGGTTTATTTTGTGCTCATTAGGTCTGTCCTTGAATACTGTTGTGCTGTGTGGCATTATGCCCTCCCCGTTAAACTATCAGATAGCATCGAGCGAGTGCAGCAACGGGCCCTGCGCATCATCTTTCCTGCAATGCACTACCAAGAGGCCTTAGCTACTACCAGGTGTGTATCACTTCACACAAGAAGAATGGGTTTAATTTGTGTAGCAAGTTATTTACAAAGATAAATGAGCCAGAGTCCCGTCTTTGCCATCTTGTGACACCGAATCAGTTGCAGGTGCACGGTCACTCCCTTCGCAACAAAGACAGACCATCCCTTAAAAGTTGCAAAACTAAACGCTTTAAACGAAGCCTTTTTCCGGCAATGTGCCTTTATGCTCATGGCATGTAATTTATGAACTTATGGGAATTCAATATATAACTTGATATATTTCTAGTTTCTAGGTTTTTATTTAATTATTGTATTTTATACTCTTATTATTGTAAGGCCCAGTCAATTTTGAAAATGATGTAATTAGTTTTATCTTTGTAAAATGATTTTGCAATTCAGTTATTTTTTAGTGCGACAATTTTATTAATAAACCAGACTTACTTACTTACTTACAAGTACTTAGGCTTGTTGGACTATTGAACAACACCACTTCCTGACATTGATCTGACCCCAGCACAATTACTGATGGGTCATAGACCAAGAAATAAATTATATATGACCGAAAGCCTGCTTCAACCAGCAGCCAACAACCAGCAACATATTACCAAGTTCCTGGAAAAGACTAAGGAAGATCAGAAGAAATATCATGACCAAAATGCCAGCGAGGATATGACAGAGCTCCAGCCTGGTACCAAGGTTCGTATGCAGCCTTGGAAAGACCAAAAGGTATGGAAACCAGCCACTATAATTAAGCATCACCACACACCCAGATCATATGTGGTCCAAGCCGACCATGGTTCCAAGTGTTGCAGCAACAGGCAACATCTATGAGTCTGCCCTGCACCTGGGCACGGTAGTGTGAACACAGAAATACCTTCTAGAACCCAAACTGTGGTCCCGGACAAGGAGGACACAGCAGAAGTGCCTTACAAAACAGACCAAAATGAAGTCCAGAGGAAGGACCCCTCTAGGGATGCTGAGTCAAACCAACATACAATCCCATTTACATTGTCAAATATCCCAGCACAGGAGCAAAATGTACACCCAGAAACAGCAAAGGAGAACATAAGGGATACATATGTCACCTGAAGTGGCCAAAAAGTAATAGCTCCAAGGCGGCTTGATCTGTACTTCAGGCTGGTAAAGATTGTTTATTTGTCTTCAAGCAAAGGACTATGACATTTTATTTCATTTATTTCCTTAAGCCAGGGACATGACATTTATTTTGTTTCAAACTGTTATTCGTTTCAAAGTGTTGTTTCTTTCCACAAAGGGTAGGATGTGACATAAAGCTTACTATCCTGTCCCTAGAGATTATTGTATTGTAAGTCATGTAACTAAGCACATCGAATAAACACACTTGAAATTGTCAACCATCTTGAATGTGTTTGTTATAATTTCTTGAAAGAAAAAACAGAGAAGCAACTCCGCCTTTCAGGTCAAACAAAGAACGATTTAAGCCAAGACAATTGACAAACTGGACGAAAAGATGAAAACTCAAAGGAAATGAGTTTACAGCAACAGCAAACTCTTCGCAGGAAACAACAAAAAAGTGTTTCAAGTTTTGTCCCAAGCACACAGTCACATTTCTCACAGAGGACAGCAAATTACGGAAAAGTGGCTTAAAGAAATTATGCAGAAATCAGCCAGAAAGTTGTCAACACACCATCAGCGATCCACTCCATGCACAAAAAATGCCCAACAAGCAATGGCGGCTCCAACATTCCTCTCTTTGATAGTAAAATGTCACCCTTGTACCCCAACATGCTTTTAGGGAAAATAACCGAGATTGAAAACCATTATGCTTGAGTAGTGACCAAGTTTAGAGAAGTCCAATGACTTACTTCTCCTACAACATTAAACCTGAGTAGTAATACTAATCTTACTTTCGATTATTTCAAAAGAAATTTCCTTTACATTCCGCTTGTCAACAAACCATTTGGCAGAATGAGTAATTTCCTTTCTAGATAAATTGTAGCTTATTAATATTGTAAAATTACAAATAATACCATTGTTACATAATGTTAATGTAGTTACTTTCAAGTTGTATACTGCTCTATTTAATTGAAAATCTGAGAGACAAATATTTATGAATCTTGTATTAGACAAGTGATATTGCCATTTGAAGGAATGATTAAAGAATACAGTGTATCAATGTTTTCATTATGAAAAGTAGTCCTACTTGTGAAACACAGAAAAGGGTTTAGCTCTGACGAAGGGCCAAACCTCGAAATCTCAGCTTTCAAATTTCATTACAGTGGCCAATAGGCCATTTTGCAGTTGTTTACGCAGCGACCTAGCCTGTGAATGGCTGCGAGGTTGCCAGTGACCTTGCATTGATACAGCGCCCACTGCTTTTATCATGTAAATTGTGTTGTTGTAATTCTAATTAGTCCATATTCACATTACAAAGGCATGAAGGTTTGTATCAAAACAGGGTCACCGGCAACCTCGCTTCCATTCTTAGGCCAGGTAACTTAGCTACAACTGTAAAATGGTCTATTTACCATATCGACTCAGTTGATTAACCCTTATTTCACTTTGAATTCCCACTGACACAGCACCACAGCTGTACTCACTGCGCTCAGTCCGTACTGCCACAACCAAGGGCCAATATTTCCCAGCATGGCTCGAGCAAGTGAGGTTAGTAAGTTGTTTATTATATGGCATTGTTTCCTTGACAAATTGTGGTCAAGCTCAGATGCAGGGAAGCTTTCAATTTTCTCATTTTTCATACTATTAGCTTCAATGTAGCGGAGAAGAGTGTTCATATCAATAGCCTTCTTCTTGTTTGTGTTTGTTTTTGGCCTCCTGGCTTTCAGTGATGCCTGTTTCAGTTTCTGCATCAAAAGTTCCCAGACCTTTAGGAGAATAAAATGTTTGTCGGAGCAACTACACAATACAGGGCCACACAGGGCCAGCCCATGCAAATTAGTCAAAAGCTTTTGTAGAACGAGACACACAACAATGGGAGCTTTTGTTATTCAATGACATGGAAATAAGTGGCCCTGTATATTCTGTAGTTAAGTTTAATATGGGTTTTTGCATGCACATAATATATCAAAGCCTGAGAACCTCGAATGCTAGAAAGCGACCTTCATTAGTTTACCTCGAAACACAACTGATTCTACGAAAAATAACTTGAAGGCTTACCTCCTTTTTGGGAATTTTCGGGGCTGCATTTCGGTATTTGGACGCTTGAAATCTCTTCATTTCAAGTTGGACTGTTACAGGTTCCAGGTTATCAAAATGAAAAACACCACTCGCGTAATACCTCATGGGAAGGTCTCAAGTTTCGCGGGAAAAAGAAATTCTGGGTAACTACGTACCAGTCCCCCTACTTTAAAAAAAGGATCTTTCAAGAGATTTTCAAGATATTTTAAAATAAAACATACTAGCCCATTTCCGAGTTGCTGTTTGCCTCCGTTTCAATCAACTCCTGGTGCACAACCACTCAAATGGAAATGAGTGGTGTACTTTCATGCAAATCAAACTCATTATAATTTGAATGGTTGAGGACGAAGACTCGTTTTGAACCACGGGCAAACGGCAACTCGGAAATGGCTCATTTCAATGTTTCAAACTTCGAGACGGCCTCGTTTAGTTGCAAACATGATACAAAAAACCATTTGCCAATGGGTTATGAAAGATTAATCTAGCTAATGAGTAAATTAAGGGTAAAACGCATTTTTACGATCAGATTGGACCGTAGAACCAGAGTTAACGCAATACGAAACAACAAACAGTTTTTGAAACTGCTCAAAAATATGCCGAGTGATCCCTTTCACTATGTTTTCCACCATTTTGACTCGACAAAAGGGAAAGCGATTTTCCCTTGGGGAAGTCCTCTAGTACATATCTGGCAGCTTTTTGAAGAAAATCGCCGCTAACTCGCGGTGAAATTTGTTTAACTGCGATATCGCAGCGACGCCGCATAACATATTAAACATAACATAACATACTTCATTTAAGGTGATTCCTCAGAAAAAAAAAGTAGTCGAACAATTTCCTTGAAACATTCCCTAAACGTCAGGGGCGTAGCGTGAGATTTTGAAGGTGTACGCGCACGAAGAATGTTTCGAACGCCCAAGGCGCTCCAAAGTAAGGGGTCTGGGGCATATGCTCCGCCAGAAAATTTTAAAATTTAGGGTCTCGGAACCGCTATTTCCGGCTATTTTCCAAGGACAATTCAATAAATAAATGCGAAGGAAAATGTAGTAGTTAGTTGCTTATTTTACCCATCTGCCGAGGTTCTCTGCAGCAAGCTACAACACAAACAGGGGGTTTACGGTACAAGCAAAGGGCGAGACGTCGCAAACTCTGTTATAACGTCATCATCATCATCATCATCATCATCATATCCTTAAAACATAACCGGGAACTGGGGGACTGGTGATACTGAAGACTGACACCGTGTGAGGGCTTCGAAGGGTAGAATTTTTTATTTGCTTTCGTCCACTATTACGTTTCCTGCCGTTAAGGCCTGGTCAAACGGGTCCACTGAACATGTTAGTGTAACATCATCCAACATTGTTGAATCGAACATGTTGCACTCGTTTGGCCACCATGCTGTATCATGTTGGAAATTTTTGAACGAAGTTTGATTTCCATTAAACATCGTCTTCAACATCATCCAACGTTTCTTTTGTTCTAAGGTGTGAACAACAGTGTTGCATTTGTTCAGCCACCACATTCAACAGTGTTGCACGCGCGCGTGTGCTGCGGCTATCGTCATCCATGGTGATGGTTTATTCGTTGCATCTGTTTCGCGCGTTGCCACGTCAGTACAAGCTACGGAATGGTGAACGAGCAAAGTCTTGAATGTCTGACCGACTAGAGCTTAATTAAGCATCTCTCTTCGAACAGGTAGCCCTTCTTGTGTTCAAAGCTCTCAGGGCGCCAATGTATCTGCAGGATCTTTTGCAAGTCAAGACCTCAGGACGCTACGCCTACGCAGTGACGCCCTGGGTCTTCTCAAGGTTCCTTACACCGGCATGGTGCAAGACCTTTGCTGTTGCAGTTCCCAGATTCTGGAACAGCCGTCCTCTTGCTATCACACAGAGTATTACAAATTTCACTAAATTGTAAATATTGACACACCGTATGCGCAGGACAGGATGCGCAGTACAATACTGGGGAATCACTTTAACGTGGACATATACTTAGCTTGAGAGCTAGTTTACAGGTATTCTACCTAATAACTAATGAAAACCTAACAACTGAACAACGCTAACATCACAGTTCATCAGGTAAAATCACGAATTAAATACTGATTAAAACGATTTAAAACTATTATTACAATATTACCACCGCAGTTAAAATACTATTAAAACTAATGTTACAAATTTACTAATCCCCGAAATTTAACGATCTAATTCTGTTTACTATTTCATTGTTGCCTACTTTTATTCTAATGTCATTTGATAGTTAATTCCATTTCTTGCCTGCAAAATATTTCCATGACTTGAGTCAATATTTGGTAGTGTTAACTTTAGGTAAAGATAAAACAGATTCTTGGCGCCTGAGATTGTACTTAAACGAGCGTAAATTAATAAAATTCCTAATTGCCCGTGGTTCTTTGTTCGATATGCTATTCTGTATTATCAATAACATGTCTTGAATTCTTCCAGATTCCATGGAGAGCAGTCTTATCCTTTCCAAGAGATTCTGATAGGATGCATGTTTATTACTATAGACATATCCCAACGCCCTTTCGTTGACTTTTTCGATTTTTGTAGTGTTTCTTTTTCCGCAATGGTGCCAAACTTGGTTACAGTAATAAAAACTTGGTAGTATGAACGAACGATATAACAATTCCTTGCTTGGATCTTTTTATCCAATGCCAGGAAATCAGTATTGAATATCTTACCGGTATAAAACGCAACTATGTTCTAAAGGAAACAACTAGCCATTTACTTCCCACCCTTTTACAGTAACAAAGCCTTCACATATATGCAGCTTGACAGCATAAAGCCATGCGGTGTAGCTGTGTCCCCCAGCCTTAAACTGCTTCCTGGCTGGTGCCGTCATAGTGGATCCAGCTGCCCCCCTCACCCCCCCCCCCCCCCTCTTTACAGCACCTCTATAGTGATTTCCACTATAGAGGGTAGCACCGTTTAGGCCATATCTGGAAGAAATATGACAAACTGTTAAATACATCATTCTCTACATAAACAAGAATAAGATATGTATTGAGATCTAAGTTTAGAGTCTAATTTCAAGAGATTGTCACACATTTAGTTCATCATTTTCTGTTATTATAAATGTAAAATACATCACAGAAATCACAACCTCATCACAACCTCGCTCACTGGGACCGGTATGATTTACTCTTTGCACCTCCGCACTTGCGCACATATGATTTGCTCTTTGCACATTTTAAAAGTCTTTACAGATTCAACACACACACACACATAGAATCCTGAACCCTAGTACTGCTTACCTGCCCCCGGACCCCCCTAGAATTTTTGGGTGCTTCCGGCACAAGAAACACAAGACACGTGTGGCTTTCGTTCAATCTCCAGCAAGCATCTCACTCTTTGGAAACTTTAAGACTTGAGAGCTCTGTTAAGAGTGGTTGGACACAAACTCATTAATCTAAACAAAAACAACCAAATAGTGCCGGGTCTGAGAGTGCCCACTATACTGTTGGATCACTTTACCACAAGGGGTAAATTACCATTACCGTGTAATTTACTATCTCACACATACTAGGATTTAAATTAAAGGACGTATGTCGTTCACCATTCTCGAGAAGAGAATAGGGCCTAGAATTGTACCTTAGAGAACCCCACGATTTATGGCTTCAAATGCAGTCTTCGTACCATCAACATGTACAAAAGCGTGCTTTTCGCTTAGGAACGGTGATCAGTTTCCGTATTTTGTCAAGGAAAGGCACTTTCGTGTTTGCTTTATGGAAAACGTGTAGCTGGCATTTTGTCGGAGGTGTTGTATTCACCAAAGTAACCTTGAGTGCTTAGCAGAGTTGCGGTCAGCGGCAGTTTCTGGTTATGGGATCCGTAGAGGCCCGAAATTTTGCAAGCTTCACCTTTCAACAAGAAGCCTTCATCTCCATCGTGACGAAAGGTTAGTGCGCTTATGCGTCAGCTTTGGTACCATTTGTTAAATCCTCGATCAAGATTAATGAAATTTGAATACGCAGTGATAGCATGCGCAAGCACAAGATATCATGTTCAGAAAGCCACTGACTCTAACTTTGGTACAGATGGTTCTAGTTTTTCTTTCTTTGTTTGAAACTGTCTTGCATTGAAAGCAATTTACTGCTGACTAATCTCCCCTCTCTTTTTATTAAAAGGATATTGGTGACCCTTATTACACCAAGTTACAGCCACGGGGAATTCGTTCAAGTAGCAGAGCGCCCGCTTTGCATGCCGGAGGTACCAGGATCAATACCCGGATTCCCCACTTTTGCACCATTCTTAGGTCAACCGAGATACCAAAAAATCCATTACAACAATCGTCAAGCACAAAGTCGGGTACCACCGACGTCTGGTTTTTCAAAAACTCGATAACTCTCAAGGAAAGAGACCACTCCAAAGAGAGATGGTGTTCCTCAACTGCAAGATAGTGTTACAGAAAGTGATAGAAACGGCAAAACACCTGTTTCGTGTGAAAAGATTTTAAAACGCAGGGGACGAGGAGTAAATAAGGAGGTGTTGGTACATTGGAAAGGTTGGTCAAAGAAATACGACAGTTGGATTCCATATAACCAGTTGGCGGATTTACAACAAACATGATTCAAGATAGCGACTTTTATGTGACACTTCCCAGTAATGTAAGCATTAATTTATTTCTAAACAATTCCAAGTCCTCCTTTCGCGTAGCGCTACCTCGACAAATCCATCTGAAAGATGAAGAAGATTGGGAAGTCGGATTACATCATATCGTGTATCCGCTCTCAATGTTTGACATAACAAATGACTGCAAACATTCTCACATCATGCTGGAACGTCGAGGTGACTCCACACCGTTTGTATTACCCGAGGGAAAGTATCATACAGCATTAGATGTGACAGAAAGAATGTTACAATGTCTGAACATCGCTGACCCACCAGCTAACATTGAAATCACAGTGAACGAGGAATGGAATGTAACGTTAAACTCGCGAACTGAAGGACTTATGATCACACTGTCTACAGCTCCGCGTTGGGATGGATAACCGAAAACAACATTCTTACACCTAGCGTTCGTTTGAATGCTGCACTCACCTTACAAAGAAAATATGGTCATGATTGGTTCCTCTTACCAGCTGGCACCTCCATCACATATCCTGGTATTTACATCTTTCCCCCTTCGCTGTCGCTTTGCTCGTGTAAGCAGAGGCTGGTTCAAGTTCAAACCAATCTCGTGGAGCCGTGGCAGGTGGGTGACAAGCGCTTACCTCTCCTACATGAGATGATACCCCCTAGGCAGTTTTCGAGAAACACTCCTTGAAGAAAGAGAACAAATTGTGTACCTACCTTTGCGGACAAAGATATTTCAGACCATTGAAATCTATTTAACGAGTGGATATGGTCACACGCCAGCATTTTTAGACTGTATCGTCAGCGTCATTTTACATTTCCGCCGTCGATCAATATGACCAACAGTTTTTACATGGTGCTGACCAGTGACGCAAGCCTGAGTCAGTATCCTAAAGATAAGGCGGCCGATTTTAAGATGCAGTTACCAAGTTAACTACACCTAAGTAGGGATTGGGAGGTGGCCATGACATGCACCATTGACACTTACACCTGGCAAAACGTAGGTGAGAGTCAGTTGTCCTACACTTTGCTTTGTAAGACAGACCCTGAACCCTGGAAATTAAACATCACTGTACCGAGTGGCATTTACCGTACGGTCAAAGATGTCATTCACGGTATGACGAAGGGACTACAAAATCGATTGAGAGACATTTATTTGAAGAGTGACAAGACCATTACGAGTCTGGAAGGAAACGAGTGTTTTTTACATTTACGAGAAAGTACAAGATTACTTTGAGTTGAAGTTACCAGCCGGTTTGTATGTGATTCTACCCAAGACATAAGCTCGCGCCTTGGGGTACTTAAACCATCAGTACAATATTCCTCAGCTGTACCAAATCGGAGGCCTTGTCCAACAGAATGATGATCACAGCGTCCTTCTTGCGAGGACAACGTGTGGGGATTGCTCTCAAGAGACGCTTTTCAAACCATCTACGTGTATTCCGATTTAATCGAGTCTCAAGTAGTGGGAGATTCTCAAGCCAACTTACTTCGGATTCTCGTTCCTCGTGGTCAGCCGGGGAACATGATTACAGAAAAGGTCAAGGTGCCCTCCCACCATAGACTCCGTACAAGTGTGTTTTCACCATAGACTCCGTACAAGTGTGTTTTCATCCGGGCGATCAATATAAGGGGAGACATAGGTCAATTGATACCATTTGCTTCTGGAGCCGTACGCGTGACCCTGCATTTTCGGCGTCGTGCTATTCTATAACAACATATTATTACCGATGAACCACCGATATTACCCATATGGACGACATGTTGTACCCTATATGCAGCCCGGTAAAGGAGGAGACATTAGTATATACGGAGGAACACACCCTTATGGTCAAGGGGGCAACGGCTTAGGTGGAATGTTTCGGGCCTTGTCTCGTTCAGCAACTCCCTTTCTCAAAACAACGGCACAAAAGGTGGGAAAACGAATGCTCGATACTGGATTGGAAACGGGAACGCAACTTGTTCGAGATGTGATCAATGGTCAACCTTTAAAGAAAGCTGCCAAGACAAGAGCGAAAGCTGCTGGAAAAAATTTACTCACAGGGGTCATTGATGACATTACACAGCAAGGTCGCGGAAAAAGAGTATATAAGCGCGCGGATACGTCAAAGCCACGCAGTGAAGGACAGACCAAGAAAAGGAGAACACCTCGTTCAACGTTCAAGATTATTTTTGATTAAAGATGGCATCAGCACACCCTCTCTCAGCCCCTGGTGCAAATTCAAGTTTACAGTTGTTTAATGTACCTGTGACATATGTGTCGATTGTTAGCAGCAAATGGGTCGATTACGAACCGGTTCAAACGGGAACTAATCCCATCGAGTTTGTCATCAAACCGTTGGCTGACTACATTGACATTAACAAGACAGAGCTGCGATTGGTAGTAAAGATTACCAAACAAGATGGATCTCCCACAGGGGATGGCAAGAAGTACACTCTGGTCAACAACGCCCTTCATTCCATCATCAAACAGTTTACCATCAAGATCAACGAAACGCTGGTAACAGAACAGTCAGACACTCAAGCATACAATGCTTACATCAAGACCTTATTGAACTTTACGGAACAGGCAAAGAAATAGTACTTAACCAAAGCTCTTTATTACAAAGACACTGATGGACACAGGAATGAAGTGGATAATACAGCAGAAAGTAATGAGGGCCTGAATAGAAGAGCCACATTTACTAACAACGGCACAGAAGTGGTCGGGGTGCCCCTTTGTGACGTGTTTCATATTGACAAGTTGTTGCTGGACGGTTTGGAGATCAAAGTCAAAGTGGATCTGAACAACGACGCTTTTGTTCTGATGGATGGGGAGACTCCAAACAACTGCAAACTAATGATCATGTCTAGCACGCTTCGCATACGCACAGTGCGTGTTGCAGACAGTGTGAAACTAGAACATGTACAGATCATGCAAGGTCACAAAGGGAGTGCACCGCTACCAGCCATCTATACCTTAACCAGAACCCCTACGCAGGCAAGGATCATCCCTCAAGGAGTCTTAAATCACACTGAGACAGATCTATTCCACGGTTTCATTCCTCAGTGCATCATTTTTGGGCTCGTGCGAAACGATGCCTTCAACGGGAACCTTGCAAGAAATCCTTTCAACTTTGAGCTGTTTGACCTGCAAGGCATTCGGCTGACTGTGAATGGAGAAGAAATGCCTTATTCTTATTCACGCGGGAGAGCGGAGTTCAATTCCCCGCCGGGGAGATGGGTGTCGTTTTTGTGTTCGTGTAGCTAGCCTGTGCTTTTCGTGTATCACCTTCTGCAGATTTCATACCAAACAAACCATAGATAATTCAAACGCAACTAATTGAACTGAAAGTTCCAATGATTAAACGTTTATTCAAATGCTCTCAAACGCAAGTCTCAAATTGATTGACGTAAAATTCTTGATTCGAAAATCTGTAGGTCGTTGATTATTACTAGAAGTTGTCGAGGGTTGATAGCTAAAGTTAGATTTTAAAGTTGAAGTTGATGGCTGATTCTTGATTATTGATGTTGATGTTGAGATTGAGGTTGAAGTTGGTTTGAACTAATAACAGAATAATGAAAATGCTCTTATGAGTACACGTGCTAATTACAGGTCAAGAATCACATTAAATCGTTGTAAAAGATAGACACGAGCCAAAATTTCCTAAGTTAAAACTATTGTAAATAAAATATGTAATCTAACTTTGGTGTCCTGGCTTGCTTGATTCGATAACGAAAACGTTCGCAAAATTCCGAAAATCGATAAGTTAATCCTTTAAGTTACGCCAATCTAAAAGCAAGTGTCCTGCAAGACGCGGTCTCTTCTATCTGCCAAGTGTGACACTCCAATTACACTGGAACCCGATTGGCTGAGTGGATTACATAAATTTGTTGGCGTTACAAGCTAACACCTTCTCTCAAGTCAACTCTTCGAAATGTATGCGTTTGTCCTGGCTCCGGTCATAAAACGCGGGAGACATTGATATGATGACACAGTATAAATCAATGCATCAACCGCATGTTCTCGTAAAATTGCCATTCATTAGCTAATTCTCTTCATTAAGACTCCTTGTTAGAGTTTGTGTAGATTCAAGACATTCATACAGTCTGGAAACAGGAGAGAACAATACTACATACCACACAAGTGAAGGGTACTTTCCGTACACTCTCATTGGCTAGCTCGGAGGTGAATGGCATGTTTCTCTTGGGACTTACGATGGTACCATGAGGAAATAAAAACAACGCTTATGCAAAGTTTGCAGAGCAAACAAAGAGTATTATGGTATTTTTAAAGTGGTCTTTTTACCGGCTTCCCGTTCTACTTCGGTAAGTGAGGACTTAGTTTTATCGTTAAATCAACTTGTGTGGTACATAGTAAAATAATCATTCCTCTTCGTGTCGCTAAAACTGGTAGATATTTACCACCACTTCTCTGAATAATTGCGAATTATGGTAACAACAGACCTTACGATAACGTGTTTGACCAAGAATCCTGTTTTTTTCCCAGCATCTTGCAAGTGCAAACTCCTCATCACTCACACCAGAAATAGCATCAATCAAACAAATGTTGAGAGAGCTTCCTTCGAGCGCAGGGGAAGCCCAGATCCACACAAGAAAGAATGTTCTGTTTTTTGGGGCGTTTGGTGGTAAACTGAGTAACCTGGTCCGTAAACTCAGTCGGCAGAGCGTGCTGCTGATAACGCCAAGGTCGTGAGTTCGAGCCTCACATGGACCAAGGCTTCCTCCCTGTTTTTCTCTGAGCTACTGTGGTCTTTAATTAGCTGCCTCCTTTACCAATGACATTTCCTTCTCGACCTGTCGGTCTGGTGGCGTTATGTTTGCTTAGGAAGTGAAAAAGTCTACGTATTAAGTCCAGGAAAGACCCTTTCTTGTTTTGCTTTATCCAAGAAGTTTAGCTGGCATTTTGGCGAAGCTGTTGTGTTCACCAAAGTAACCTTGAGTGCTTAACAGAGTTGCGGTCAGCTGCAGTTTCTGGTTATGGGAATCCGTAGAGGCCAAAAATGTTACAGGCTAGACCCGCATTCCGCAAGAAGACTTCATCTCCATGGTGACGAGAGGCTGGTGCCCTTTTTCCTCAGCTTTGATAGCATTTGTCAAATCCCCGATCAATATTGATGAACCTTTGACTTTCAGTGATAGCATTGGCAAGCACAAGAGATCTCCAGAAAGCGGCCGACTCTAATTTCGGTACAGATGGTTCTAGATTGTTTGTCTCTTTAATTCAACCTTTTTTTACATTGAGAGCAACTTAGAGTTGACCAATGTTCCCTCTCTTCATTAAAGGGATATTAGAGAGCCGTATAAAAATCGACTTACTGGTATGGGGGATTAGCTCAAGTGGTAGAGCGCCCGCTTTGCATGCGGGAGGTACCGGGATCAATACCCGGATCCTCCACTTTTGCACCATCCTGAAGTCAACTGAGATACCTCAAACACCAAAAATCTGTTACAACAGTCGTCAATTGAAGACCAAGGAACGACCGGTTTTTCAAAAACTCGACAACTCTCAAGGAGAGACACCACTCCAAAGAGATGGTGTTACTCAACTGCAAGACAGTGCAACCAATCCATGACAATATAAGATACACTGACCTCAAGGCACCGATGGGATTTGAACCCATGACCTCCTGTTTACTAGACAGGTGCTCTAACCACCTGAGCTACGGCGCCAAGCGTAGATTGTCTGCTAGAAAATGCAGTCGTGACACGGGTGCTGCTACTACGTCGTGGAAGTATGTCATGCAAAAAGTTGACGAGTCCAGCATTTCACTGTGTGAACAGTTGAAAAGACAGCACAGGAGATAAGGATGAGGACACGAACAGAAGAATCCTCTGGAAAACCGTCGGCCTGGAACATAAGCAGCTTGTGCCTTCTAGCTTAAGCTGTTAGTTCAGGCTTAGTTGAGTTAGTGCAACAACCCCCACAAGCGACATAGCTTTGATTACTATCGTGTTGAAACAAGGGTTGTCTGCCCGTGTGTCTCTGAGTAGCCGCTAGTTTCACTCATTCCCGTCGACAGCGTCAAATATAACAAATGTAGTGTTGGAGGCTCGAAATTGGTTTAAGGACATCGCTAACTCTTTTAAAGATGAACTTCCCTTTCCTGGTGTCCTCGGTAGTATAGTGGAGAGTATCCCCGCCTGTCACGCGGGAGACCGGGGTTCAATTCCCCGCCGGGGAGATGGGTGTCGTTTTTGTGTTCGTGTGGCTAGCCTGTGCTTTTCGTGTATCACCTTCTCTCAAGTCAACTCTTCGAAATGTATGGGTTTGCCCTGGCTCCGGTCATCAAACGTAGGGGGCATTGATATGATGACACAGTATAAATCAATGCCTCAACCTCACGTTCTCGTCAAATTGCCATTCATTAGCTAATTCTCTTCATTAAGACTCCTTGTTAGAGTTTGTGTAGATTCAAGACATTCATACAGTCTGGAAACAGGAGAGAACAATAGTACATACCACACAAGTGAATGGTGCTTTCCGTACACTCTCATTGGCTAGCTCGGAGGTAAATGGCATGTTTCTCTTGGGACTTACGATGGTACCATGAGGAAATAAAAACAATTCTTATGCAAATTTTGCAGAGCAAACAAAGAGTATTATGGTATTTTTAAAGTGGTCTATTTACCTCAGATCAAAGGAAAAAGAAAAAACCGGCTTCCCGTTCTACTTCGGTAAGCGAGGAGTTAGTTTTATCGTTAAATAAACTTGTGTGGTACATAGTAAAATAATCATTCCTCTTAGTGTCGGTGAAACTGGTAGATATTTACCACCACTTCTCTGAATAATTGCGAATTATGGTAACAACAGACCTTACGATAACGTGTTTGACCAAGAATCCTGTTTTTTTCCCAGTATCTTGCAAGTGCAAACTCCTCATCACTCACACCAGAAATAGCATCAATCAAACAAATGTTGAGAGAGCTTCCTTCGAGCCCAGGCGAAGCCCACATCCACACAAGAAAGAATGTTCTGTTTTTTGGGGCGTTTGGTGGCGTACTGAGTAACCTGGTCCGTTAGCTCAGTCGGCAGAGCGTGGTGCTGATAACGCCAAGGTCGTGAGTTCGAGCCTCACATGGACCAAGGCTTCCTCCCTGTTTTTCTCTGAGCTACTGTGGTCTTTAATTGGCTGCCTCCTTTACCAATGAGATTTCCTTCTCGACCTGTCGGTCTGGTGGCGTTATGTTTGCTTAGGAAGTGAAAAAGTCTACGTATTAAGTCCAGGAAAGACCCTTTTTTTGTTTTGCTTTATCCAAGACGTTTAGCTGGCATTTCGGCGAAGCTGTTGTGTTCACCAAAGTAACCTTGAGCGCTTAACAGAGTTGCGGTCAGCTGCAGTTTCTGGTTATGGGAATCCGTAGAGGCCAAAAATGTTACATGCTAGACCCGCATTCCGCAAGAAGACTTCATCTCCATGGTGACGAGAGGCTGGTGGCCTTTTTCCTCAGCTTTGATAGCATTTGTCAAATCCCCGATCAATATTGATGAAACTTTGACTTTCAGTGATAGCATTGGCAAGCACAAGAGATCTCCAGAAAGCGGCCGACTCTAATTTCGGTACAGATGGTTCTAGATTGTTTGTCTCTTTAATTCAACCTTTTTTTACATTGAAAGCAACTTAGAGTTGACCAATGTTCCCTCTCTTCATTAAAGGGATATTAGAGAGCCGTATAAAAATCGACTTACTGGTATGGGGGATTAGCTCAAGTGGTAGAGCGCCCGCTTTGCATGCGGGAGGTACCGGGATCAATACCCGGATCCTCCACTTTTGCACCATCCTGAAGTCAACTGAGATACCTCAAACACCAAAAATCTGTTACAACAGTCGTCAATTGAAGACCAAGGAACGACCGGTTTTTCAAAAACTCGACAACTCTCAAGGAGAGACACCACTCCAAAGAGATGGTGTTACTCAACTGCAAGACAGTGCAACCAATCCATGACAATATAAGATACACTGACCTCAAGGCACCGATGGGATTTGAACCCATGACCTCCTGTTTACTAGACAGGTGCTCTAACCACCTGAGCTACGGCGCCAAGCGTAGATTGTCTGCTAGAAAATGCAGTCGTGACACGGGTGCTGCTACTACGTCGTGGAAGTATGTCATGCAAAAAGTTGACGAGTCCAGCATTTCACTGTGTGAACAGTTGAAAAGACAGCACAGGAGATAAGGATGAGGACACGAAGAGAAGAATCCTCTGGAAAACCGTCGGCCTGGAACATAAGCAGCTTGTGGCTTCTAGCTTAAGCTGTTAGTTCAGGCTTAGTTGAGTTAGTGCAACAACCCCCACAAGCGACATAGCTTTGATTACTATCGTGTTGAAACAAGGGTTGTCTGCCCGTGTGTCTCTGAGTAGCCGCTAGTTTCACTCATTCCCGTCGACAGCGTCAAATATAACAAATGTAGTGTTGGAGGCTCGAAATTGGTTTAAGGACATCGCTAACTCTTTTAAAGATGAACTTCCCTTTCCTGGTGTCCTCGGTAGTATAGTGGAGAGTATCCCCGCCTGTCACGCGGGAGACCGGGGTTCAATTCCCCGCCGGGGAGATGGGTGTCGTTTTTGTGTTCGTGTGGCTAGCCTGTGCTTTTCGTGTATCACCTTCTCTCAAGTCAACTCTTCGAAATGTATGGGTTTGCCCTGGCTCCGGTCATCAAACGTAGGGGGCATTGATATGATGACACAGTATAAATCAATGCCTCAACCTCACGTTCTCGTCAAATTGCCATTCATTAGCTAATTCTCTTCATTAAGACTCCTTGTTAGAGTTTGTGTAGATTCAAGACATTCATACAGTCTGGAAACAGGAGAGAACAATAGTACATACCACACAAGTGAATGGTGCTTTCCGTACACTCTCATTGGCTAGCTCGGAGGTAAATGGCATGTTTCTCTTGGGACTTACGATGGTACCATGAGGAAATAAAAACAATTCTTATGCAAAATTTTGCAGAGCAAACAAAGAGTATTATGGTATTTTTAAAGTGGTCTATTTACCTCAGATCAAAGGAAAAAGAAAAAACCGGCTTCCCGTTCTACTTCGGTAAGCGAGGAGTTAGTTTTATCGTTAAATAAACTTGTGTGGTACATAGTAAAATAATCATTCCTCTTAGTGTCGGTGAAACTGGTAGATATTTACCACCACTTCTCTGAATAATTGCGAATTATGGTAACAACAGACCTTACGATAACGTGTTTGACCAAGAATCCTGTTTTTTTCCCAGTATCTTGCAAGTGCAAACTCCTCATCACTCACACCAGAAATAGCATCAATCAAACAAATGTTGAGAGAGCTTCCTTCGAGCCCAGGCGAAGCCCACATCCACACAAGAAAGAATGTTCTGTTTTTTGGGGCGTTTGGTGGCGTACTGAGTAACCTGGTCCGTTAGCTCAGTCGGCAGAGCGTGGTGCTGATAACGCCAAGGTCGTGAGTTCGAGCCTCACATGGACCAAGGCTTCCTCCCTGTTTTTCTCTGAGCTACTGTGGTCTTTAATTGGCTGCCTCCTTTACCAATGAGATTTCCTTCTCGACCTGTCGGTCTGGTGGCGTTATGTTTGCTTAGGAAGTGAAAAAGTCTACGTATTAAGTCCAGGAAAGACCCTTTTTTGTTTTGCTTTATCCAAGACGTTTAGCTGGCATTTCGGCGAAGCTGTTGTGTTCACCAAAGTAACCTTGAGCGCTTAACAGAGTTGCGGTCAGCTGCAGTTTCTGGTTATGGGAATCCGTAGAGGCCAAAAATGTTACATGCTAGACCCGCATTCCGCAAGAAGACTTCATCTCCATGGTGACGAGAGGCTGGTGCCCTTTTTCCTCAGCTTTGATAGCATTTGTCAAATCCCCGATCAATATTGATGAAACTTTGACTTTCAGTGATAGCATTGGCAAGCACAAGAGATCTCCAGAAAGCGGCCGACTCTAATTTCGGTACAGATGGTTCTAGATTGTTTGTCTCTTTAATTCAACCTTTTTTTACATTGAAAGCAACTTAGAGTTGACCAATGTTCCCTCTCTTCATTAAAGGGATATTAGAGAGCCGTATAAAAATCGACTTACTGGTATGGGGGATTAGCTCAAGTGGTAGAGCGCCCGCTTTGCATGCGGGAGGTACCGGGATCAATACCCGGATCCTCCACTTTTGCACCATCCCGAAGTCAACTGAGATACCTCAAACACCAAAAATCTGTTACAACAGTCGTCAATTGAAGACCAAGGAACGACCGGTTTTTCAAAAACTCGACAACTCTCAAGGAGAGACACCACTCCAAAGAGATGGTGTTACTCAACTGCAAGACAGTGCAACCAATCCATGACAATATAAGATACACTGACCTCAAGGCACCGATGGGATTTGAACCCATGACCTCCTGTTTACTAGACAGGTGCTCTAACCACCTGAGCTACGGCGCCAAGCGTAGATTGTCTGCTAGAAAATGCAGTCGTGACACGGGTGCTGCTACTACGTCGTGGAAGTATGTCATGCAAAAAGTTGACGAGTCCAGCATTTCACTGTGTGAACAGTTGAAAAGACAGCACAGGAGATAACGATGAGGACACGAAGAGAAGAATCCTCTGGAAAACCGTCGGCCTGGAACATAAGCAGCTTGTGGCTTCTAGCTTAAGCTGTTAGTTCAGGCTTAGTTGAGTTAGTGCAACAACCCCCACAAGCGACATAGCTTTGATTACTATCGTGTTGAAACAAGGGTTGTCTGCCCGTGTGTCTCTGAGTAGCCGCTAGTTTCACTCATTCCCGTCGACAGCGTCAAATATAACAAATGTAGTGTTGGAGGCTCGAAATTGGTTTAAGGACATCGCTAACTCTTTTAAAGATGAACTTCCCTTTCCTGGTGTCCTCGGTAGTATAGTGGAGAGTATCCCCGCCTGTCACGCGGGAGACCGGGGTTCAATTCCCCGCCGGGGAGATGGGTGTCGTTTTTGTGTTCGTGTGGCTAGCCTGTGCTTTTCGTGTATCACCTTCTCTCAAGTCAACTCTTCGAAATGTATGGGTTTGCCCTGGCTCCGGTCATCAAACGTAGGGGGCATTGATATGATGACACAGTATAAATCAATGCCTCAACCTCACGTTCTCGTCAAATTGCCATTCATTAGCTAATTCTCTTCATTAAGACTCCTTGTTAGAGTTTGTGTAGATTCAAGACATTCATACAGTCTGGAAACAGGAGAGAACAATAGTACATACCACACAAGTGAATGGTGCTTTCCGTACACTCTCATTGGCTAGCTCGGAGGTAAATGGCATGTTTCTCTTGGGACTTACGATGGTACCATGAGGAAATAAAAACAATTCTTATGCAAAATTTTGCAGAGCAAACAAAGAGTATTATGGTATTTTTAAAGTGGTCTATTTACCTCAGATCAAAGGAAAAAGAAAAAACCGGCTTCCCGTTCTACTTCGGTAAGCGAGGAGTTAGTTTTATCGTTAAATAAACTTGTGTGGTACATAGTAAAATAATCATTCCTCTTAGTGTCGGTGAAACTGGTAGATATTTACCACCACTTCTCTGAATAATTGCGAATTATGGTAACAACAGACCTTACGATAACGTGTTTGACCAAGAATCCTGTTTTTTTCCCAGTATCTTGCAACTGCAAACTCCTCATCACTCACACCAGAAATAGCATCAATCAAACAAATGTTGAGAGAGCTTCCTTCGAGCCCAGGCGAAGCCCACATCCACACAAGAAAGAATGTTCTGTTTTTTGGGGCGTTTGGTGGTGTACTGAGTAACCTGGTCCGTTAGCTCAGTCGGCAGAGCGTGGGACTGGGAACGCCAAGGTCGTGAGTTGGAGCCTCACGTGGACCAAGGCTTCCTCCCTGTTTTTTGGTGAGCTACTGTGTTCTTTAATTGGCTGCCTCCTTTACCAATGAGATTTCCTTCTCGACCTGTCGGTCTGGTGGCGTTATGTTTGCTTAGGAAGTGAAAAAGTCTACGTATTAAGTCCAGGAAAGACCCTTTTTTGTTTTGCTTTATCCAAGACGTTTAGCTGGCATTTCGGCGAAGCTGTTGTGTTCACCAAAGTAACCTTGAGCGCTTAACAGAGTTGCGGTCAGCTGCAGTTTCTGGTTATGGGAATCCGTAGAGGCCAAAAATGTTACATGCTAGACCCGCATTCCGCAAGAAGACTTCATCTCCATGGTGACGAGAGGCTGGTGGCCTTTTTCCTCAGCTTTGATAGCATTTGTCAAATCCCCGATCAATATTGATGAAACTTTGACTTTCAGTGATAGCATTGGCAAGCACAAGAGATCTCCAGAAAGCGGCCGACTCTAATTTCGGTACAGATGGTTCTAGATTGTTTGTCTCTTTAATTCAACCTTTTTTTACATTGAAAGCAACTTAGAGTTGACCAATGTTCCCTCTCTTCATTAAAGGGATATTAGAGAGCCGTATAAAAATCGACTTACTGGTATGGGGGATTAGCTCAAGTGGTAGAGCGCCCGCTTTGCATGCGGGAGGTACCGGGATCAATACCCGGATCCTCCACTTTTGCACCATCCTGAAGTCAACTGAGATACCTCAAACACCAAAAATCTGTTACAACAGTCGTCAATTGAAGACCAAGGAACGACCGGTTTTTCAAAAACTCGACAACTCTCAAGGAGAGACACCACTCCAAAGAGATGGTGTTACTCAACTGCAAGACAGTGCAACCAATCCATGACAATATAAGATACACTGACCTCAAGGCACCGATGGGATTTGAACCCATGACCTCCTGTTTACTAGACAGGTGCTCTAACCACCTGAGCTACGGCGCCAAGCGTAGATTGTCTGCTAGAAAATGCAGTCGTGACACGGGTGCTGCTACTACGTCGTGGAAGTATCTCATGCAAAAAGTTGACGAGTCCAGCATTTCACTGTGTGAACAGTTGAAAAGACAGCACAGGAGATAAGGATGAGGACACGAAGAGAAGAATCCTCTGGAAAACCGTCGGCCTGGAACATAAGCAGCTTGTGGCTTCTAGCTTAAGCTGTTAGTTCAGGCTTAGTTGAGTTAGTGCAACAACCCCCACAAGCGACATAGCTTTGATTACTATCGTGTTGAAACAAGGGTTGTCTGCCCGTGTGTCTCTGAGTAGCCGCTAGTTTCACTCATTCCCGTCGACAGCGTCAAATATAACAAATGTAGTGTTGGAGGCTCGAAATTGGTTTAAGGACATCGCTAACTCTTTTAAAGATGAACTTCCCTTTCCTGGTGTCCTCGGTAGTATAGTGGAGAGTATCCCCGCCTGTCACGCGGGAGACCGGGGTTCAATTCCCCGCCGGGGAGATGGGTGTCGTTTTTGTGTTCGTGTGGCTAGCCTGTGCTTTTCGTGTATCACCTTCTCTCAAGTCAACTCTTCGAAATGTATGGGTTTGCCCTGGCTCCGGTCATCAAACGTAGGGGGCATTGATATGATGACACAGTATAAATCAATGCCTCAACCTCACGTTCTCGTCAAATTGCCATTCATTAGCTAATTCTCTTCATTAAGACTCCTTGTTAGAGTTTGTGTAGATTCAAGACATTCATACAGTCTGGAAACAGGAGAGAACAATAGTACATACCACACAAGTGAATGGTGCTTTCCGTACACTCTCATTGGCTAGCTCGGAGGTTAATGGCATGTTTCTCTTTGGACTTACGATGGTACCATGAGGAAATAAAAACAATTCTTATGCAAAATTTTGCAGAGCAAACAAAGAGTATTATGGTATTTTTAAAGTGGTCTATTTACCTCAGATCAAAGGAAAAAGAAAAAACCGGCTTCCCGTTCTACTTCGGTAAGCGAGGAGTTAGTTTTATCGTTAAATAAACTTGTGTGGTACATAGTAAAATAATCATTCCTCTTAGTGTCGGTGAAACTGGTAGATATTTACCACCACTTCTCTGAATAATTGCGAATTATGGTAACAACAGACCTTACGATAACGTGTTTGACCAAGAATCCTGTTTTTTTCCCAGTATCTTGCAACTGCAAACTCCTCATCACTCACACCAGAAATAGCATCAATCAAACAAATGTTGAGAGAGCTTCCTTCGAGCCCAGGCGAAGCCCACATCCACACAAGAAAGAATGTTCTGTTTTTTGGGGCGTTTGGTGGCGTACTGAGTAACCTGGTCCGTTAGCTCAGTCGGCAGAGCGTGGTGCTGATAACGCCAAGGTCGTGAGTTCGAGCCTCACATGGACCAAGGCTTCCTCCCTGTTTTTCTCTGAGCTACTGTGGTCTTTAATTGGCTGCCTCCTTTACCAATGAGATTTCCTTCTCGACCTGTCGGTCTGGTGGCGTTATGTTTGCTTAGGAAGTGAAAAAGTCTACGTATTAAGTCCAGGAAAGACCCTTTTTTGTTTTGCTTTATCCAAGACGTTTAGCTGGCATTTCGGCGAAGCTGTTGTGTTCACCAAAGTAACCTTGAGCGCTTAACAGAGTTGCGGTCAGCTGCAGTTTCTGGTTATGGGAATCCGTAGAGGCCAAAAATGTTACATGCTAGACCCGCATTCCGCAAGAAGACTTCATCTCCATGGTGACGAGAGGCTGGTGGCCTTTTTCCTCAGCTTTGATAGCATTTGTCAAATCCCCGATCAATATTGATGAAACTTTGACTTTCAGTGATAGCATTGGCAAGCACAAGAGATCTCCAGAAAGCGGCCGACTCTAATTTCGGTACAGATGGTTCTAGATTGTTTGTCTCTTTAATTCAACCTTTTTTTACATTGAAAGCAACTTAGAGTTGACCAATGTTCCCTCTCTTCATTAAAGGGATATTAGAGAGCCGTATAAAAATCGACTTACTGGTATGGGGGATTAGCTCAAGTGGTAGAGCGCCCGCTTTGCATGCGGGAGGTACCGGGATCAATACCCGGATCCTCCACTTTTGCACCATCCTGAAGTCAACTGAGATACCTCAAACACCAAAAATCTGTTACAACAGTCGTCAATTGAAGACCAAGGAACGACCGGTTTTTCAAAAACTCGACAACTCTCAAGGAGAGACACCACTCCAAAGAGATGGTGTTACTCAACTGCAAGACAGTGCAACCAATCCATGACAATATAAGATACACTGACCTCAAGGCACCGATGGGATTTGAACCCATGACCTCCTGTTTACTAGACAGGTGCTCTAACCACCTGAGCTACGGCGCCAAGCGTAGATTGTCTGCTAGAAAATGCAGTCGTGACACGGGTGCTGCTACTACGTCGTGGAAGTATCTCATGCAAAAAGTTGACGAGTCCAGCATTTCACTGTGTGAACAGTTGAAAAGACAGCACAGGAGATAAGGATGAGGACACGAAGAGAAGAATCCTCTGGAAAACCGTCGGCCTGGAACATAAGCAGCTTGTGGCTTCTAGCTTAAGCTGTTAGTTCAGGCTTAGTTGAGTTAGTGCAACAACCCCCACAAGCGACATAGCTTTGATTACTATCGTGTTGAAACAAGGGTTGTCTGCCCGTGTGTCTCTGAGTAGCCGCTAGTTTCACTCATTCCCGTCGACAGCGTCAAATATAACAAATGTAGTATTGGAGGCTCGAAATTGCTTTAAGGACATCGCTACCTCTCTTAAAGCTGAACTTTCCTTTCCTGGTGTCCTCGGTAGTATAGTGGAGAGTATCCCCGCCTGTCACGCGGGAGACCGGGGTTCAATTCCCCGCCGGGGAGATGGGTGTCGTTTTTGTGTTCGTGTGGCTAGCCTGTGCTTTTCGTGTATCACCTTCTCTCAAGTCAACTCTTCGAAATGTATGGGTTTGCCCTGGCTCCGGTCATCAAACGTAGGGGGCATTGATATGATGACACAGTATAAATCAATGCCTCAACCTCACGTTCTCGTCAAATTGCCATTCATTAGCTAATTCTCTTCATTAAGACTCCTTGTTAGAGTTTGTGTAGATTCAAGACATTCATACAGTCTGGAAACAGGAGAGAACAATAGTACATACCACACAAGTGAATGGTGCTTTCCGTACACTCTCATTGGCTAGCTCGGAGGTAAATGGCATGTTTCTCTTGGGACTTACGATGGTACCATGAGGAAATAAAAACAATTCTTATGCAAAATTTTGCAGAGCAAACAAAGAGTATTATGGTATTTTTAAAGTGGTCTATTTACCTCAGATCAAAGGAAAAAGAAAAAACCGGCTTCCCGTTCTACTTCGGTAAGCGAGGAGTTAGTTTTATCGTTAAATAAACTTGTGTGGTACATAGTAAAATAATCATTCCTCTTAGTGTCGGTGAAACTGGTAGATATTTACCACCACTTCTCTGAATAATTGCGAATTATGGTAACAACAGACCTTACGATAACGTGTTTGACCAAGAATCCTGTTTTTTTCCCAGTATCTTGCAACTGCAAACTCCTCATCACTCACACCAGAAATAGCATCAATCAAACAAATGTTGAGAGAGCTTCCTTCGAGCCCAGGCGAAGCCCACATCCACACAAGAAAGAATGTTCTGTTTTTTGGGGCGTTTGGTGGCGTACTGAGTAACCTGGTCCGTTAGCTCAGTCGGCAGAGCGTGGTGCTGATAACGCCAAGGTCGTGAGTTCGAGCCTCACATGGACCAAGGCTTCCTCCCTGTTTTTCTCTGAGCTACTGTGGTCTTTAATTGGCTGCCTCCTTTACCAATGAGATTTCCTTCTCGACCTGTCGGTCTGGTGGCGTTATGTTTGCTTAGGAAGTGAAAAAGTCTACGTATTAAGTCCAGGAAAGACCCTTTTTTGTTTTGCTTTATCCAAGACGTTTAGCTGGCATTTCGGCGAAGCTGTTGTGTTCACCAAAGTAACCTTGAGCGCTTAACAGAGTTGCGGTCAGCTGCAGTTTCTGGTTATGGGAATCCGTAGAGGCCAAAAATGTTACATGCTAGACCCGCATTCCGCAAGAAGACTTCATCTCCATGGTGACGAGAGGCTGGTGGCCTTTTTCCTCAGCTTTGATAGCATTTGTCAAATCCCCGATCAATATTGATGAAACTTTGACTTTCAGTGATAGCATTGGCAAGCACAAGAGATCTCCAGAAAGCGGCCGACTCTAATTTCGGTACAGATGGTTCTAGATTGTTTGTCTCTTTAATTCAACCTTTTTTTACATTGAAAGCAACTTAGAGTTGACCAATGTTCCCTCTCTTCATTAAAGGGATATTAGAGAGCCGTATAAAAATCGACTTACTGGTATGGGGGATTAGCTCAAGTGGTAGAGCGCCCGCTTTGCATGCGGGAGGTACCGGGATCAATACCCGGATCCTCCACTTTTGCACCATCCTGAAGTCAACTGAGATACCTCAAACACCAAAAATCTGTTACAACAGTCGTCAATTGAAGACCAAGGAACGACCGGTTTTTCAAAAACTCGACAACTCTCAAGGAGAGACACCACTCCAAAGAGATGGTGTTACTCAACTGCAAGACAGTGCAACCAATCCATGACAATATAAGATACACTGACCTCAAGGCACCGATGGGATTTGAACCCATGACCTCCTGTTTACTAGACAGGTGCTCTAACCACCTGAGCTACGGCGCCAAGCGTAGATTGTCTGCTAGAAAATGCAGTCGTGACACGGGTGCTGCTACTACGTCGTGGAAGTATCTCATGCAAAAAGTTGACGAGTCCAGCATTTCACTGTGTGAACAGTTGAAAAGACAGCACAGGAGATAAGGATGAGGACACGAAGAGAAGAATCCTCTGGAAAACCGTCGGCCTGGAACATAAGCAGCTTGTGGCTTCTAGCTTAAGCTGTTAGTTCAGGCTTAGTTGAGTTAGTGCAACAACCCCCACAAGCGACATAGCTTTGATTACTATCGTGTTGAAACAAGGGTTGTCTGCCCGTGTGTCTCTGAGTAGCCGCTAGTTTCACTCATTCCCGTCGACAGCGTCAAATATAACAAATGTAGTGTTGGAGGCTCGAAATTGGTTTAAGGACATCGCTAACTCTTTTAAAGATGAACTTCCCTTTCCTGGTGTCCTCGGTAGTATAGTGGAGAGTATCCCCGCCTGTCACGCGGGAGACCGGGGTTCAATTCCCCGCCGGGGAGATGGGTGTCGTTTTTGTGTTCGTGTGGCTAGCCTGTGCTTTTCGTGTATCACCTTCTCTCAAGTCAACTCTTCGAAATGTATGGGTTTGCCCTGGCTCCGGTCATCAAACGTAGGGGGCATTGATATGATGACACAGTATAAATCAATGCCTCAACCTCACGTTCTCGTCAAATTGCCATTCATTAGCTAAGTCTCTTCATTAAGACTCCTTGTTAGAGTTTGTGTAGATTCAAGACATTCATACAGTCTGGAAACAGGAGAGAACAATAGTACATACCACACAAGTGAATGGTGCTTTCCGTACACTCTCATTGGCTAGCTCGGAGGTAAATGGCATGTTTCTCTTGGGACTTACGATGGTACCATGAGGAAATAAAAACAATTCTTATGCAAAATTTTGCAGAGCAAACAAAGAGTATTATGGTATTTTTAAAGTGGTCTATTTACCTCAGATCAAAGGAAAAAGAAAAAACCGGCTTCCCGTTCTACTTCGGTAAGCGAGGAGTTAGTTTTATCGTTAAATAAACTTGTGTGGTACATAGTAAAATAATCATTCCTCTTAGTGTCGGTGAAACTGGTAGATATTTACCACCACTTCTCTGAATAATTGCGAATTATGGTAACAACAGACCTTACGATAACGTGTTTGACCAAGAATCCTGTTTTTTTCCCAGTATCTTGCAACTGCAAACTCCTCATCACTCACACCAGAAATAGCATCAATCAAACAAATGTTGAGAGAGCTTCCTTCGAGCCCAGGCGAAGCCCACATCCACACAAGAAAGAATGTTCTGTTTTTTGGGGCGTTTGGTGGCGTACTGAGTAACCTGGTCCGTTAGCTCAGTCGGCAGAGCGTGGTGCTGATAACGCCAAGGTCGTGAGTTCGAGCCTCACATGGACCAAGGCTTCCTCCCTGTTTTTCTCTGAGCTACTGTGGTCTTTAATTGGCTGCCTCCTTTACCAATGAGATTTCCTTCTCGACCTGTCGGTCTGGTGGCGTTATGTTTGCTTAGGAAGTGAAAAAGTCTACGTATTAAGTCCAGGAAAGACCCTTTTTTGTTTTGCTTTATCCAAGACGTTTAGCTGGCATTTCGGCGAAGCTGTTGTGTTCACCAAAGTAACCTTGAGCGCTTAACAGAGTTGCGGTCAGCTGCAGTTTCTGGTTATGGGAATCCGTAGAGGCCAAAAATGTTACATGCTAGACCCGCATTCCGCAAGAAGACTTCATCTCCATGGTGACGAGAGGCTGGTGCCTTTTTCCTCAGCTTTGATAGCATTTGTCAAATCCCCGATCAATATTGATGAAACTTTGACTTTCAGTGATAGCATTGGCAAGCACAAGAGATCTCCAGAAAGCGGCCGACTCTAATTTCGGTACAGATGGTTCTAGATTGTTTGTCTCTTTAATTCAACCTTTTTTTACATTGAAAGCAACTTAGAGTTGACCAATGTTCCCTCTCTTCATTAAAGGGATATTAGAGAGCCGTATAAAAATCGACTTACTGGTATGGGGGATTAGCTCAAGTGGTAGAGCGCCCGCTTTGCATGCGGGAGGTACCGGGATCAATACCCGGATCCTCCACTTTTGCACCATCCTGAAGTCAACTGAGATACCTCAAACACCAAAAATCTGTTACAACAGTCGTCAATTGAAGACCAAGGAACGACCGGTTTTTCAAAAACTCGACAACTCTCAAGGAGAGACACCACTCCAAAGAGATGGTGTTACTCAACTGCAAGACAGTGCAACCAATCCATGACAATATAAGATACACTGACCTCAAGGCACCGATGGGATTTGAACCCATGACCTCCTGTTTACTAGACAGGTGCTCTAACCACCTGAGCTACGGCGCCAAGCGTAGATTGTCTGCTAGAAAATGCAGTCGTGACACGGGTGCTGCTACTACGTCGTGGAAGTATCTCATGCAAAAAGTTGACGAGTCCAGCATTTCACTGTGTGAACAGTTGAAAAGACAGCACAGGAGATAAGGATGAGGACACGAAGAGAAGAATCCTCTGGAAAACCGTCGGCCTGGAACATAAGCAGCTTGTGGCTTCTAGCTTAAGCTGTTAGTTCAGGCTTAGTTGAGTTAGTGCAACAACCCCCACAAGCGACATAGCTTTGATTACTATCGTGTTGAAACAAGGGTTGTCTGCCCGTGTGTCTCTGAGTAGCCGCTAGTTTCACTCATTCCCGTCGACAGCGTCAAATATAACAAATGTAGTGTTGGAGGCTCGAAATTGGTTTAAGGACATCGCTAACTCTTTTAAAGATGAACTTCCCTTTCCTGGTGTCCTCGGTAGTATAGTGGAGAGTATCCCCGCCTGTCACGCGGGAGACCGGGGTTCAATTCCCCGCCGGGGAGATGGGTGTCGTTTTTGTGTTCGTGTGGCTAGCCTGTGCTTTTCGTGTATCACCTTCTCTCAAGTCAACTCTTCGAAATGTATGGGTTTGCCCTGGCTCCGGTCATCAAACGTAGGGGGCATTGATATGATGACACAGTATAAATCAATGCCTCAACCTCACGTTCTCGTCAAATTGCCATTCATTAGCTAATTCTCTTCATTAAGACTCCTTGTTAGAGTTTGTGTAGATTCAAGACATTCATACAGTCTGGAAACAGGAGAGAACAATAGTACATACCACACAAGTGAATGGTGCTTTCCGTACACTCTCATTGGCTAGCTCGGAGGTAAATGGCATGTTTCTCTTGGGACTTACGATGGTACCATGAGGAAATAAAAACAATTCTTATGCAAAATTTTGCAGAGCAAACAAAGAGTATTATGGTATTTTTAAAGTGGTCTATTTACCTCAGATCAAAGGAAAAAGAAAAAACCGGCTTCCCGTTCTACTTCGGTAAGCGAGGAGTTAGTTTTATCGTTAAATAAACTTGTGTGGTACATAGTAAAATAATCATTCCTCTTAGTGTCGGTGAAACTGGTAGATATTTACCACCACTTCTCTGAATAATTGCGAATTATGGTAACAACAGACCTTACGATAACGTGTTTGACCAAGAATCCTGTTTTTTTCCCAGTATCTTGCAACTGCAAACTCCTCATCACTCACACCAGAAATAGCATCAATCAAACAAATGTTGAGAGAGCTTCCTTCGAGCCCAGGCGAAGCCCACATCCACACAAGAAAGAATGTTCTGTTTTTTGGGGCGTTTGGTGGCGTACTGAGTAACCTGGTCCGTTAGCTCAGTCGGCAGAGCGTGGTGCTGATAACGCCAAGGTCGTGAGTTCGAGCCTCACATGGACCAAGGCTTCCTCCCTGTTTTTCTCTGAGCTACTGTGGTCTTTAATTGGCTGCCTCCTTTACCAATGAGATTTCCTTCTCGACCTGTCGGTCTGGTGGCGTTATGTTTGCTTAGGAAGTGAAAAAGTCTACGTATTAAGTCCAGGAAAGACCCTTTTTTGTTTTGCTTTATCCAAGACGTTTAGCTGGCATTTCGGCGAAGCTGTTGTGTTCACCAAAGTAACCTTGAGCGCTTAACAGAGTTGCGGTCAGCTGCAGTTTCTGGTTATGGGAATCCGTAGAGGCCAAAAATGTTACATGCTAGACCCGCATTCCGCAAGAAGACTTCATCTCCATGGTGACGAGAGGCTGGTGGCCTTTTTCCTCAGCTTTGATAGCATTTGTCAAATCCCCGATCAATATTGATGAAACTTTGACTTTCAGTGATAGCATTGGCAAGCACAAGAGATCTCCAGAAAGCGGCCGACTCTAATTTCGGTACAGATGGTTCTAGATTGTTTGTCTCTTTAATTCAACCTTTTTTTACATTGAAAGCAACTTAGAGTTGACCAATGTTCCCTCTCTTCATTAAAGGGATATTAGAGAGCCGTATAAAAATCGACTTACTGGTATGGGGGATTAGCTCAAGTGGTAGAGCGCCCGCTTTGCATGCGGGAGGTACCGGGATCAATACCCGGATCCTCCACTTTTGCACCATCCTGAAGTCAACTGAGATACCTCAAACACCAAAAATCTGTTACAACAGTCGTCAATTGAAGACCAAGGAACGACCGGTTTTTCAAAAACTCGACAACTCTCAAGGAGAGACACCACTCCAAAGAGATGGTGTTACTCAACTGCAAGACAGTGCAACCAATCCATGACAATATAAGATACACTGACCTCAAGGCACCGATGGGATTTGAACCCATGACCTCCTGTTTACTAGACAGGTGCTCTAACCACCTGAGCTACGGCGCCAAGCGTAGATTGTCTGCTAGAAAATGCAGTCGTGACACGGGTGCTGCTACTACGTCGTGGAAGTATCTCATGCAAAAAGTTGACGAGTCCAGCATTTCACTGTGTGAACAGTTGAAAAGACAGCACAGGAGATAAGGATGAGGACACGAAGAGAAGAATCCTCTGGAAAACCGTCGGCCTGGAACATAAGCAGCTTGTGGCTTCTAGCTTAAGCTGTTAGTTCAGGCTTAGTTGAGTTAGTGCAACAACCCCCACAAGCGACATAGCTTTGATTACTATCGTGTTGAAACAAGGGTTGTCTGCCCGTGTGTCTCTGAGTAGCCGCTAGTTTCACTCATTCCCGTCGACAGCGTCAAATATAACAAATGTAGTGTTGGAGGCTCGAAATTGGTTTAAGGACATCGCTAACTCTTTTAAAGATGAACTTCCCTTTCCTGGTGTCCTCGGTAGTATAGTGGAGAGTATCCCCGCCTGTCACGCGGGAGACCGGGGTTCAATTCCCCGCCGGGGAGATGGGTGTCGTTTTTGTGTTCGTGTGGCTAGCCTGTGCTTTTCGTGTATCACCTTCTCTCAAGTCAACTCTTCGAAATGTATGGGTTTGCCCTGGCTCCGGTCATCAAACGTAGGGGGCATTGATATGATGACACAGTATAAATCAATGCCTCAACCTCACGTTCTCGTCAAATTGCCATTCATTAGCTAATTCTCTTCATTAAGACTCCTTGTTAGAGTTTGTGTAGATTCAAGACATTCATACAGTCTGGAAACAGGAGAGAACAATAGTACATACCACACAAGTGAATGGTGCTTTCCGTACACTCTCATTGGCTAGCTCGGAGGTAAATGGCATGTTTCTCTTGGGACTTACGATGGTACCATGAGGAAATAAAAACAATTCTTATGCAAAATTTTGCAGAGCAAACAAAGAGTATTATGGTATTTTTAAAGTGGTCTATTTACCTCAGATCAAAGGAAAAAGAAAAAACCGGCTTCCCGTTCTACTTCGGTAAGCGAGGAGTTAGTTTTATCGTTAAATAAACTTGTGTGGTACATAGTAAAATAATCATTCCTCTTAGTGTCGGTGAAACTGGTAGATATTTACCACCACTTCTCTGAATAATTGCGAATTATGGTAACAACAGACCTTACGATAACGTGTTTGACCAAGAATCCTGTTTTTTTCCCAGTATCTTGCAACTGCAAACTCCTCATCACTCACACCAGAAATAGCATCAATCAAACAAATGTTGAGAGAGCTTCCTTCGAGCCCAGGCGAAGCCCACATCCACACAAGAAAGAATGTTCTGTTTTTTGGGGCGTTTGGTGGCGTACTGAGTAACCTGGTCCGTTAGCTCAGTCGGCAGAGCGTGGTGCTGATAACGCCAAGGTCGTGAGTTCGAGCCTCACATGGACCAAGGCTTCCTCCCTGTTTTTCTCTGAGCTACTGTGGTCTTTAATTGGCTGCCTCCTTTACCAATGAGATTTCCTTCTCGACCTGTCGGTCTGGTGGCGTTATGTTTGCTTAGGAAGTGAAAAAGTCTACGTATTAAGTCCAGGAAAGACCCTTTTTTGTTTTGCTTTATCCAAGACGTTTAGCTGGCATTTCGGCGAAGCTGTTGTGTTCACCAAAGTAACCTTGAGCGCTTAACAGAGTTGCGGTCAGCTGCAGTTTCTGGTTATGGGAATCCGTAGAGGCCAAAAATGTTACATGCTAGACCCGCATTCCGCAAGAAGACTTCATCTCCATGGTGACGAGAGGCTGGTGGCCTTTTTCCTCAGCTTTGATAGCATTTGTCAAATCCCCGATCAATATTGATGAAACTTTGACTTTCAGTGATAGCATTGGCAAGCACAAGAGATCTCCAGAAAGCGGCCGACTCTAATTTCGGTACAGATGGTTCTAGATTGTTTGTCTCTTTAATTCAACCATTTTTTACATTGAAATCAACTTAGGTTTGACCAATGTTCCCTCTCTTCATTAA
Organism: Montipora capricornis; assembly: GCF_036669925.1. Lineage (NCBI taxonomy): Eukaryota > Metazoa > Cnidaria > Anthozoa > Scleractinia > Acroporidae > Montipora > Montipora capricornis. Next base: position 22,416,411 of record NC_090887.1, on the reverse strand, counting down.
AGGGATATTAGAGAGCCGTATAAAAATCGACTTACTGGTATGGGGGATTAGCTCAAGTGGTAGAGCGCCCGCTTTGCATGCGGGAGGTACCGGGATCAATACCCGGATCCTCCACTTTTGCACCATCCTGAAGTCAACTGAGATACCTCAAACACCAAAAATCTGTTACAACAGTCGTCAATTGAAGACCAAGGAACGACCGGTTTTTCAAAAACTCGACAACTCTCAAGGAGAGACACCACTCCAAAGAGATGGTGTTACTCAACTGCAAGACAGTGCAACCAATCCATGACAATATAAGATACACTGACCTCAAGGCACCGATGGGATTTGAACCCATGACCTCCTGTTTACTAGACAGGTGCTCTAACCACCTGAGCTACGGCGCCAAGCGTAGATTGTCTGCTAGAAAATGCAGTCGTGACACGGGTGCTGCTACTACGTCGTGGAAGTATCTCATGCAAAAAGTTGACGAGTCCAGCATTTCACTGTGTGAACAGTTGAAAAGACAGCACAGGAGATAAGGATGAGGACACGAAGAGAAGAATCCTCTGGAAAACCGTCGGCCTGGAACATAAGCAGCTTGTGGCTTCTAGCTTAAGCTGTTAGTTCAGGCTTAGTTGAGTTAGTGCAACAACCCCCACAAGCGACATAGCTTTGATTACTATCGTGTTGAAACAAGGGTTGTCTGCCCGTGTGTCTCTGAGTAGCCGCTAGTTTCACTCATTCCCGTCGACAGCGTCAAATATAACAAATGTAGTGTTGGAGGCTCGAAATTGGTTTAAGGACATCGCTAACTCTTTTAAAGATGAACTTCCCTTTCCTGGTGTCCTCGGTAGTATAGTGGAGAGTATCCCCGCCTGTCACGCGGGAGACCGGGGTTCAATTCCCCGCCGGGGAGATGGGTGTCGTTTTTGTGTTCGTGTGGCTAGCCTGTGCTTTTCGTGTATCACCTTCTCTCAAGTCAACTCTTCGAAATGTATGGGTTTGCCCTGGCTCCGGTCATCAAACGTAGGGGGCATTGATATGATGACACAGTATAAATCAATGCCTCAACCTCACGTTCTCGTCAAATTGCCATTCATTAGCTAATTCTCTTCATTAAGACTCCTTGTTAGAGTTTGTGTAGATTCAAGACATTCATACAGTCTGGAAACAGGAGAGAACAATAGTACATACCACACAAGTGAATGGTGCTTTCCGTACACTCTCATTGGCTAGCTCGGAGGTAAATGGCATGTTTCTCTTGGGACTTACGATGGTACCATGAGGAAATAAAAACAATTCTTATGCAAAATTTTGCAGAGCAAACAAAGAGTATTATGGTATTTTTAAAGTGGTCTATTTACCTCAGATCAAAGGAAAAAGAAAAAACCGGCTTCCCGTTCTACTTCGGTAAGCGAGGAGTTAGTTTTATCGTTAAATAAACTTGTGTGGTACATAGTAAAATAATCATTCCTCTTAGTGTCGGTGAAACTGGTAGATATTTACCACCACTTCTCTGAATAATTGCGAATTATGGTAACAACAGACCTTACGATAACGTGTTTGACCAAGAATCCTGTTTTTTTCCCAGTATCTTGCAACTGCAAACTCCTCATCACTCACACCAGAAATAGCATCAATCAAACAAATGTTGAGAGAGCTTCCTTCGAGCCCAGGCGAAGCCCACATCCACACAAGAAAGAATGTTCTGTTTTTTGGGGCGTTTGGTGGCGTACTGAGTAACCTGGTCCGTTAGCTCAGTCGGCAGAGCGTGGTGCTGATAACGCCAAGGTCGTGAGTTCGAGCCTCACATGGACCAAGGCTTCCTCCCTGTTTTTCTCTGAGCTACTGTGGTCTTTAATTGGCTGCCTCCTTTACCAATGAGATTTCCTTCTCGACCTGTCGGTCTGGTGGCGTTATGTTTGCTTAGGAAGTGAAAAAGTCTACGTATTAAGTCCAGGAAAGACCCTTTTTTGTTTTGCTTTATCCAAGACGTTTAGCTGGCATTTCGGCGAAGCTGTTGTGTTCACCAAAGTAACCTTGAGCGCTTAACAGAGTTGCGGTCAGCTGCAGTTTCTGGTTATGGGAATCCGTAGAGGCCAAAAATGTTACATGCTAGACCCGCATTCCGCAAGAAGACTTCATCTCCATGGTGACGAGAGGCTGGTGGCCTTTTTCCTCAGCTTTGATAGCATTTGTCAAATCCCCGATCAATATTGATGAAACTTTGACTTTCAGTGATAGCATTGGCAAGCACAAGAGATCTCCAGAAAGCGGCCGACTCTAATTTCGGTACAGATGGTTCTAGATTGTTTGTCTCTTTAATTCAACCTTTTTTTACATTGAAAGCAACTTAGAGTTGACCAATGTTCCCTCTCTTCATTAAAGGGATATTAGAGAGCCGTATAAAAATCGACTTACTGGTATGGGGGATTAGCTCAAGTGGTAGAGCGCCCGCTTTGCATGCGGGAGGTACCGGGATCAATACCCGGATCCTCCACTTTTGCACCATCCTGAAGTCAACTGAGATACCTCAAACACCAAAAATCTGTTACAACAGTCGTCAATTGAAGACCAAGGAACGACCGGTTTTTCAAAAACTCGACAACTCTCAAGGAGAGACACCACTCCAAAGAGATGGTGTTACTCAACTGCAAGACAGTGCAACCAATCCATGACAATATAAGATACACTGACCTCAAGGCACCGATGGGATTTGAACCCATGACCTCCTGTTTACTAGACAGGTGCTCTAACCACCTGAGCTACGGCGCCAAGCGTAGATTGTCTGCTAGAAAATGCAGTCGTGACACGGGTGCTGCTACTACGTCGTGGAAGTATCTCATGCAAAAAGTTGACGAGTCCAGCATTTCACTGTGTGAACAGTTGAAAAGACAGCACAGGAGATAAGGATGAGGACACGAAGAGAAGAATCCTCTGGAAAACCGTCGGCCTGGAACATAAGCAGCTTGTGGCTTCTAGCTTAAGCTGTTAGTTCAGGCTTAGTTGAGTTAGTGCAACAACCCCCACAAGCGACATAGCTTTGATTACTATCGTGTTGAAACAAGGGTTGTCTGCCCGTGTGTCTCTGAGTAGCCGCTAGTTTCACTCATTCCCGTCGACAGCGTCAAATATAACAAATGTAGTGTTGGAGGCTCGAAATTGGTTTAAGGACATCGCTAACTCTTTTAAAGATGAACTTCCCTTTCCTGGTGTCCTCGGTAGTATAGTGGAGAGTATCCCCGCCTGTCACGCGGGAGACCGGGGTTCAATTCCCCGCCGGGGAGATGGGTGTCGTTTTTGTGTTCGTGTGGCTAGCCTGTGCTTTTCGTGTATCACCTTCTCTCAAGTCAACTCTTCGAAATGTATGGGTTTGCCCTGGCTCCGGTCATCAAACGTAGGGGGCATTGATATGATGACACAGTATAAATCAATGCCTCAACCTCACGTTCTCGTCAAATTGCCATTCATTAGCTAATTCTCTTCATTAAGACTCCTTGTTAGAGTTTGTGTAGATTCAAGACATTCATACAGTCTGGAAACAGGAGAGAACAATAGTACATACCACACAAGTGAATGGTGCTTTCCGTACACTCTCATTGGCTAGCTCGGAGGTAAATGGCATGTTTCTCTTGGGACTTACGATGGTACCATGAGGAAATAAAAACAATTCTTATGCAAAATTTTGCAGAGCAAACAAAGAGTATTATGGTATTTTTAAAGTGGTCTATTTACCTCAGATCAAAGGAAAAAGAAAAAACCGGCTTCCCGTTCTACTTCGGTAAGCGAGGAGTTAGTTTTATCGTTAAATAAACTTGTGTGGTACATAGTAAAATAATCATTCCTCTTAGTGTCGGTGAAACTGGTAGATATTTACCACCACTTCTCTGAATAATTGCGAATTATGGTAACAACAGACCTTACGATAACGTGTTTGACCAAGAATCCTGTTTTTTTCCCAGTATCTTGCAACTGCAAACTCCTCATCACTCACACCAGAAATAGCATCAATCAAACAAATGTTGAGAGAGCTTCCTTCGAGCCCAGGCGAAGCCCACATCCACACAAGAAAGAATGTTCTGTTTTTTGGGGCGTTTGGTGGCGTACTGAGTAACCTGGTCCGTTAGCTCAGTCGGCAGAGCGTGGTGCTGATAACGCCAAGGTCGTGAGTTCGAGCCTCACATGGACCAAGGCTTCCTCCCTGTTTTTCTCTGAGCTACTGTGGTCTTTAATTGGCTGCCTCCTTTACCAATGAGATTTCCTTCTCGACCTGTCGGTCTGGTGGCGTTATGTTTGCTTAGGAAGTGAAAAAGTCTACGTATTAAGTCCAGGAAAGACCCTTTTTTGTTTTGCTTTATCCAAGACGTTTAGCTGGCATTTCGGCGAAGCTGTTGTGTTCACCAAAGTAACCTTGAGCGCTTAACAGAGTTGCGGTCAGCTGCAGTTTCTGGTTATGGGAATCCGTAGAGGCCAAAAATGTTACATGCTAGACCCGCATTCCGCAAGAAGACTTCATCTCCATGGTGACGAGAGGCTGGTGGCCTTTTTCCTCAGCTTTGATAGCATTTGTCAAATCCCCGATCAATATTGATGAAACTTTGACTTTCAGTGATAGCATTGGCAAGCACAAGAGATCTCCAGAAAGCGGCCGACTCTAATTTCGGTACAGATGGTTCTAGATTGTTTGTCTCTTTAATTCAACCTTTTTTTACATTGAAAGCAACTTAGAGTTGACCAATGTTCCCTCTCTTCATTAAAGGGATATTAGAGAGCCGTATAAAAATCGACTTACTGGTATGGGGGATTAGCTCAAGTGGTAGAGCGCCCGCTTTGCATGCGGGAGGTACCGGGATCAATACCCGGATCCTCCACTTTTGCACCATCCCGAAGTCAACTGAGATACCTCAAACACCAAAAATCTGTTACAACAGTCGTCAATTGAAGACCAAGGAACGACCGGTTTTTCAAAAACTCGACAACTCTCAAGGAGAGACACCACTCCAAAGAGATGGTGTTACTCAACTGCAAGACAGTGCAACCAATCCATGACAATATAAGATACACTGACCTCAAGGCACCGATGGGATTTGAACCCATGACCTCCTGTTTACTAGACAGGTGCTCTAACCACCTGAGCTACGGCGCCAAGCGTAGATTGTCTGCTAGAAAATGCAGTCGTGACACGGGTGCTGCTACTACGTCGTGGAAGTATCTCATGCAAAAAGTTGACGAGTCCAGCATTTCACTGTGTGAACAGTTGAAAAGACAGCACAGGAGATAAGGATGAGGACACGAAGAGAAGAATCCTCTGGAAAACCGTCGGCCTGGAACATAAGCAGCTTGTGGCTTCTAGCTTAAGCTGTTAGTTCAGGCTTAGTTGAGTTAGTGCAACAACCCCCACAAGCGACATAGCTTTGATTACTATCGTGTTGAAACAAGGGTTGTCTGCCCGTGTGTCTCTGAGTAGCCGCTAGTTTCACTCATTCCCGTCGACAGCGTCAAATATAACAAATGTAGTGTTGGAGGCTCGAAATTGGTTTAAGGACATCGCTAACTCTTTTAAAGATGAACTTCCCTTTCCTGGTGTCCTCGGTAGTATAGTGGAGAGTATCCCCGCCTGTCACGCGGGAGACCGGGGTTCAATTCCCCGCCGGGGAGATGGGTGTCGTTTTTGTGTTCGTGTGGCTAGCCTGTGCTTTTCGTGTATCACCTTCTCTCAAGTCAACTCTTCGAAATGTATGGGTTTGCCCTGGCTCCGGTCATCAAACGTAGGGGGCATTGATATGATGACACAGTATAAATCAATGCCTCAACCTCACGTTCTCGTCAAATTGCCATTCATTAGCTAATTCTCTTCATTAAGACTCCTTGTTAGAGTTTGTGTAGATTCAAGACATTCATACAGTCTGGAAACAGGAGAGAACAATAGTACATACCACACAAGTGAATGGTGCTTTCCGTACACTCTCATTGGCTAGCTCGGAGGTAAATGGCATGTTTCTCTTGGGACTTACGATGGTACCATGAGGAAATAAAAACAATTCTTATGCAAAATTTTGCAGAGCAAACAAAGAGTATTATGGTATTTTTAAAGTGGTCTATTTACCTCAGATCAAAGGAAAAAGAAAAAACCGGCTTCCCGTTCTACTTCGGTAAGCGAGGAGTTAGTTTTATCGTTAAATAAACTTGTGTGGTACATAGTAAAATAATCATTCCTCTTAGTGTCGGTGAAACTGGTAGATATTTACCACCACTTCTCTGAATAATTGCGAATTATGGTAACAACAGACCTTACGATAACGTGTTTGACCAAGAATCCTGTTTTTTTCCCAGTATCTTGCAACTGCAAACTCCTCATCACTCACACCAGAAATAGCATCAATCAAACAAATGTTGAGAGAGCTTCCTTCGAGCCCAGGCGAAGCCCACATCCACACAAGAAAGAATGTTCTGTTTTTTGGGGCGTTTGGTGGCGTACTGAGTAACCTGGTCCGTTAGCTCAGTCGGCAGAGCGTGGTGCTGATAACGCCAAGGTCGTGAGTTCGAGCCTCACATGGACCAAGGCTTCCTCCCTGTTTTTCTCTGAGCTACTGTGGTCTTTAATTGGCTGCCTCCTTTACCAATGAGATTTCCTTCTCGACCTGTCGGTCTGGTGGCGTTATGTTTGCTTAGGAAGTGAAAAAGTCTACGTATTAAGTCCAGGAAAGACCCTTTTTTGTTTTGCTTTATCCAAGACGTTTAGCTGGCATTTCGGCGAAGCTGTTGTGTTCACCAAAGTAACCTTGAGCGCTTAACAGAGTTGCGGTCAGCTGCAGTTTCTGGTTATGGGAATCCGTAGAGGCCAAAAATGTTACATGCTAGACCCGCATTCCGCAAGAAGACTTCATCTCCATGGTGACGAGAGGCTGGTGGCCTTTTTCCTCAGCTTTGATAGCATTTGTCAAATCCCCGATCAATATTGATGAAACTTTGACTTTCAGTGATAGCATTGGCAAGCACAAGAGATCTCCAGAAAGCGGCCGACTCTAATTTCGGTACAGATGGTTCTAGATTGTTTGTCTCTTTAATTCAACCTTTTTTTACATTGAAAGCAACTTAGAGTTGACCAATGTTCCCTCTCTTCATTAAAGGGATATTAGAGAGCCGTATAAAAATCGACTTACTGGTATGGGGGATTAGCTCAAGTGGTAGAGCGCCCGCTTTGCATGCGGGAGGTACCGGGATCAATACCCGGATCCTCCACTTTTGCACCATCCTGAAGTCAACTGAGATACCTCAAACACCAAAAATCTGTTACAACAGTCGTCAATTGAAGACCAAGGAACGACCGGTTTTTCAAAAACTCGACAACTCTCAAGGAGAGACACCACTCCAAAGAGATGGTGTTACTCAACTGCAAGACAGTGCAACCAATCCATGACAATATAAGATACACTGACCTCAAGGCACCGATGGGATTTGAACCCATGACCTCCTGTTTACTAGACAGGTGCTCTAACCACCTGAGCTACGGCGCCAAGCGTAGATTGTCTGCTAGAAAATGCAGTCGTGACACGGGTGCTGCTACTACGTCGTGGAAGTATCTCATGCAAAAAGTTGACGAGTCCAGCATTTCACTGTGTGAACAGTTGAAAAGACAGCACAGGAGATAAGGATGAGGACACGAAGAGAAGAATCCTCTGGAAAACCGTCGGCCTGGAACATAAGCAGCTTGTGGCTTCTAGCTTAAGCTGTTAGTTCAGGCTTAGTTGAGTTAGTGCAACAACCCCCACAAGCGACATAGCTTTGATTACTATCGTGTTGAAACAAGGGTTGTCTGCCCGTGTGTCTCTGAGTAGCCGCTAGTTTCACTCATTCCCGTCGACAGCGTCAAATATAACAAATGTAGTGTTGGAGGCTCGAAATTGGTTTAAGGACATCGCTAACTCTTTTAAAGATGAACTTCCCTTTCCTGGTGTCCTCGGTAGTATAGTGGAGAGTATCCCCGCCTGTCACGCGGGAGACCGGGGTTCAATTCCCCGCCGGGGAGATGGGTGTCGTTTTTGTGTTCGTGTGGCTAGCCTGTGCTTTTCGTGTATCACCTTCTCTCAAGTCAACTCTTCGAAATGTATGGGTTTGCCCTGGCTCCGGTCATCAAACGTAGGGGGCATTGATATGATGACACAGTATAAATCAATGCCTCAACCTCACGTTCTCGTCAAATTGCCATTCATTAGCTAATTCTCTTCATTAAGACTCCTTGTTAGAGTTTGTGTAGATTCAAGACATTCATACAGTCTGGAAACAGGAGAGAACAATAGTACATACCACACAAGTGAATGGTGCTTTCCGTACACTCTCATTGGCTAGCTCGGAGGTAAATGGCATGTTTCTCTTGGGACTTACGATGGTACCATGAGGAAATAAAAACAATTCTTATGCAAAATTTTGCAGAGCAAACAAAGAGTATTATGGTATTTTTAAAGTGGTCTATTTACCTCAGATCAAAGGAAAAAGAAAAAACCGGCTTCCCGTTCTACTTCGGTAAGCGAGGAGTTAGTTTTATCGTTAAATAAACTTGTGTGGTACATAGTAAAATAATCATTCCTCTTAGTGTCGGTGAAACTGGTAGATATTTACCACCACTTCTCTGAATAATTGCGAATTATGGTAACAACAGACCTTACGATAACGTGTTTGACCAAGAATCCTGTTTTTTTCCCAGTATCTTGCAACTGCAAACTCCTCATCACTCACACCAGAAATAGCATCAATCAAACAAATGTTGAGAGAGCTTCCTTCGAGCCCAGGCGAAGCCCACATCCACACAAGAAAGAATGTTCTGTTTTTTGGGGCGTTTGGTGGCGTACTGAGTAACCTGGTCCGTTAGCTCAGTCGGCAGAGCGTGGTGCTGATAACGCCAAGGTCGTGAGTTCGAGCCTCACATGGACCAAGGCTTCCTCCCTGTTTTTCTCTGAGCTACTGTGGTCTTTAATTGGCTGCCTCCTTTACCAATGAGATTTCCTTCTCGACCTGTCGGTCTGGTGGCGTTATGTTTGCTTAGGAAGTGAAAAAGTCTACGTATTAAGTCCAGGAAAGACCCTTTTTTGTTTTGCTTTATCCAAGACGTTTAGCTGGCATTTCGGCGAAGCTGTTGTGTTCACCAAAGTAACCTTGAGCGCTTAACAGAGTTGCGGTCAGCTGCAGTTTCTGGTTATGGGAATCCGTAGAGGCCAAAAATGTTACATGCTAGACCCGCATTCCGCAAGAAGACTTCATCTCCATGGTGACGAGAGGCTGGTGGCCTTTTTCCTCAGCTTTGATAGCATTTGTCAAATCCCCGATCAATATTGATGAAACTTTGACTTTCAGTGATAGCATTGGCAAGCACAAGAGATCTCCAGAAAGCGGCCGACTCTAATTTCGGTACAGATGGTTCTAGATTGTTTGTCTCTTTAATTCAACCTTTTTTACATTGAAAGCAACTTAGAGTTGACCAATGTTCCCTCTCTTCATTAAAGGGATATTAGAGAGCCGTATAAAAATCGACTTACTGGTATGGGGGATTAGCTCAAGTGGTAGAGCGCCCGCTTTGCATGCGGGAGGTACCGGGATCAATACCCGGATCCTCCACTTTTGCACCATCCTGAAGTCAACTGAGATACCTCAAACACCAAAAATCTGTTACAACAGTCGTCAATTGAAGACCAAGGAACGACCGGTTTTTCAAAAACTCGACAACTCTCAAGGAGAGACACCACTCCAAAGAGATGGTGTTACTCAACTGCAAGACAGTGCAACCAATCCATGACAATATAAGATACACTGACCTCAAGGCACCGATGGGATTTGAACCCATGACCTCCTGTTTACTAGACAGGTGCTCTAACCACCTGAGCTACGGCGCCAAGCGTAGATTGTCTGCTAGAAAATGCAGTCGTGACACGGGTGCTGCTACTACGTCGTGGAAGTATCTCATGCAAAAAGTTGACGAGTCCAGCATTTCACTGTGTGAACAGTTGAAAAGACAGCACAGGAGATAAGGATGAGGACACGAAGAGAAGAATCCTCTGGAAAACCGTCGGCCTGGAACATAAGCAGCTTGTGGCTTCTAGCTTAAGCTGTTAGTTCAGGCTTAGTTGAGTTAGTGCAACAACCCCCACAAGCGACATAGCTTTGATTACTATCGTGTTGAAACAAGGGTTGTCTGCCCGTGTGTCTCTGAGTAGCCGCTAGTTTCACTCATTCCCGTCGACAGCGTCAAATATAACAAATGTAGTGTTGGAGGCTCGAAATTGGTTTAAGGACATCGCTAACTCTTTTAAAGATGAACTTCCCTTTCCTGGTGTCCTCGGTAGTATAGTGGAGAGTATCCCCGCCTGTCACGCGGGAGACCGGGGTTCAATTCCCCGCCGGGGAGATGGGTGTCGTTTTTGTGTTCGTGTGGCTAGCCTGTGCTTTTCGTGTATCACCTTCTCTCAAGTCAACTCTTCGAAATGTATGGGTTTGCCCTGGCTCCGGTCATCAAACGTAGGGGGCATTGATATGATGACACAGTATAAATCAATGCCTCAACCTCACGTTCTCGTCAAATTGCCATTCATTAGCTAATTCTCTTCATTAAGACTCCTTGTTAGAGTTTGTGTAGATTCAAGACATTCATACAGTCTGGAAACAGGAGAGAACAATAGTACATACCACACAAGTGAATGGTGCTTTCCGTACACTCTCATTGGCTAGCTCGGAGGTAAATGGCATGTTTCTCTTGGGACTTACGATGGTACCATGAGGAAATAAAAACAATTCTTATGCAAAATTTTGCAGAGCAAACAAAGAGTATTATGGTATTTTTAAAGTGGTCTATTTACCTCAGATCAAAGGAAAAAGAAAAAACCGGCTTCCCGTTCTACTTCGGTAAGCGAGGAGTTAGTTTTATCGTTAAATAAACTTGTGTGGTACATAGTAAAATAATCATTCCTCTTAGTGTCGGTGAAACTGGTAGATATTTACCACCACTTCTCTGAATAATTGCGAATTATGGTAACAACAGACCTTACGATAACGTGTTTGACCAAGAATCCTGTTTTTTCCCAGTATCTTGCAACTGCAACCTCCTCATCACTCACACCAGAAATAGCATCAATCAAACAAATGTTGAGAGAGCTTCCTTCGAGCCCAGGCGAAGCCCACATCCACACAAGAAAGAATGTTCTGTTTTTTGGGGCGTTTGGTGGCGTACTGAGTAACCTGGTCCGTTAGCTCAGTCGGCAGAGCGTGGTGCTGATAACGCCAAGGTCGTGAGTTCGAGCCTCACATGGACCAAGGCTTCCTCCCTGTTTTTCTCTGAGCTACTGTGGTCTTTAATTGGCTGCCTCCTTTACCAATGAGATTTCCTTCTCGACCTGTCGGTCTGGTGGCGTTATGTTTGCTTAGGAAGTGAAAAAGTCTACGTATTAAGTCCAGGAAAGACCCTTTTTTGTTTTGCTTTATCCAAGACGTTTAGCTGGCATTTCGGCGAAGCTGTTGTGTTCACCAAAGTAACCTTGAGCGCTTAACAGAGTTGCGGTCAGCTACAGTTTCTGGTTATGGGAATCCGTAGAGGCCAAAAATGTTACATGCTAGACCCGCATTCCGCAAGAAGACTTCATCTCCATGGTGACGAGAGGCTGGTGGCCTTTTTCCTCAGCTTTGATAGCATTTGTCAAATCCCCGATCAATATTGATGAAACTTTGACTTTCAGTGATAGCATTGGCAAGCACAAGAGATCTCCAGAAAGCGGCCGACTCTAATTTCGGTACAGATGGTTCTAGATTGTTTGTCTCTTTAATTCAACCTTTTTTTACATTGAAAGCAACTTAGAGTTGACCAATGTTCCCTCTCTTCATTAAAGGGATATTAGAGAGCCGTATAAAAATCGACTTACTGGTATGGGGGATTAGCTCAAGTGGTAGAGCGCCCGCTTTGCATGCGGGAGGTACCGGGATCAATACCCGGATCCTCCACTTTTGCACCATCCTGAAGTCAACTGAGATACCTCAAACACCAAAAATCTGTTACAACAGTCGTCAATTGAAGACCAAGGAACGACCGGTTTTTCAAAAACTCGACAACTCTCAAGGAGAGACACCACTCCAAAGAGATGGTGTTACTCAACTGCAAGACAGTGCAACCAATCCATGACAATATAAGATACACTGACCTCAAGGCACCGATGGGATTTGAACCCATGACCTCCTGTTTACTAGACAGGTGCTCTAACCACCTGAGCTACGGCGCCAAGCGTAGATTGTCTGCTAGAAAATGCAGTCGTGACACGGGTGCTGCTACTACGTCGTGGAAGTATCTCATGCAAAAAGTTGACGAGTCCAGCATTTCACTGTGTGAACAGTTGAAAAGACAGCACAGGAGATAAGGATGAGGACACGAAGAGAAGAATCCTCTGGAAAACCGTCGGCCTGGAACATAAGCAGCTTGTGGCTTCTAGCTTAAGCTGTTAGTTCAGGCTTAGTTGAGTTAGTGCAACAACCCCCACAAGCGACATAGCTTTGATTACTATCGTGTTGAAACAAGGGTTGTCTGCCCGTGTGTCTCTGAGTAGCCGCTAGTTTCACTCATTCCCGTCGACAGCGTCAAATATAACAAATGTAGTGTTGGAGGCTCGAAATTGGTTTAAGGACATCGCTAACTCTTTTAAAGATGAACTTCCCTTTCCTGGTGTCCTCGGTAGTATAGTGGAGAGTATCCCCGCCTGTCACGCGGGAGACCGGGGTTCAATTCCCCGCCGGGGAGATGGGTGTCGTTTTTGTGTTCGTGTGGCTAGCCTGTGCTTTTCGTGTATCACCTTCTCTCAAGTCAACTCTTCGAAATGTATGGGTTTGCCCTGGCTCCGGTCATCAAACGTAGGGGGCATTGATATGATGACACAGTATAAATCAATGCCTCAACCTCACGTTCTCGTCAAATTGCCATTCATTAGCTAATTCTCTTCATTAAGAGTCCTTGTTAGAGTTTGTGTAGATTCAAGACATTCATACAGTCTGGAAACAGGAGATAACAATAGTACATGCCACACAAGTGGATGGTGCTTTCCGTACACTCTCATTGGCTAGCTCGGAGGTAAATGGCATGTTTCTCTTGGGACTTACGATGGTACCATGAGGAAATAAAAACAATTCTTATGCAAAATTTTGCAGAGCAAACAAAGAGTATTATGGTATTTTTAAAGTGGTCTATTTACCTCAGATCAAAGGAAAAAGAAAAAACCGGCTTCCCGTTCTACTTCGGTAAGCGAGGAGTTAGTTTTATCGTTAAATAAACTTGTGTGGTACATAGTAAAATAATCATTCCTCTTAGTGTCGGTGAAACTGGTAGATATTTACCACCACTTCTCTGAATAATTGCGAATTATGGTAACAACAGACCTTACGATAACGTGTTTGACCAAGAATCCTGTTTTTTTCCCAGTATCTTGCAACTGCAAACTCCTCATCACTCACACCAGAAATAGCATCAATCAAACAAATGTTGAGAGAGCTTCCTTCGAGCCAGGCGAAGCCCACATCCACACAAAGAAAGAATGTTCTGTTTTTTGGGGCGTTTGGTGGCGTACTGAGTAACTGGTCCGTTAGCTCAGTCGGCAGAGCGTGGTGCTGATAACGCCAAGGTCGTGAGTTCGAGCCTCACATGGACCAAGGCTTCCTCCTGTTTTTCTCTGAGCTACTGTGGTCTTTAATTGGCTGCCTCCTTTACCAATGAGATTTCCTTCTCGACCTGTCGGTCTGGTGGCGTTATGTTTGCTTAGGAAGTGAAAAAAGTCTACGTATTAAGTCCAGGAAAGACCCTTTTTTGTTTTGCTTTATCCAAGACGTTTAGCTGGCATTTCGGCGAAGCTGTTGTGTTCACCAAAGTAACTTGAGCGCTTAACAGAGTTGCGGTCAGCTGCAGTTTCTGGTTATGGGAATCCGTAGAGGCCAAAAATGTTTACACATGGCTAGACCGCATTCCGCAAGAAGAACTCATCTCCATGGTGCACGAGAGGCTGGTTGGCGTTTTTCCATCAGCTTTGATAGCAATTTGGATCAAATCACCCTCGATCAATATTGACTGAAACTTTGACTTTCAGTAGAGAGCATTGGCAAGCACAAGAGATCTCCAGAAAGCGGCCGACTCTAATTTCGGTACAGATGGTTCTAGATTGTTTTTGTCTCTTTAATTCAACCTTTTTGTACATTGAAAGCAACTTAGAGTTGACCAATGTTCCCTCTCTTTCATTAAGGGATATTAGAGAGCCGTATAAAATCGACTTACTGGTATGGGGGAATAGCTCAAGTGGTAGAGCGCCCGCTTTGCAGGCGGGAGGTACCGGGATCAATACCCGGATCCTCCACTTTTGCACCATCCTGACGTCAACTGAGATACATCAAACACCAAAAATCTGTTACAACAGGCGTCCATTGAAGACCAAGGAACGACCCGGTTTTTCAAAACTCGACAACATCTCAAGGAGACACACCACTCCAAAGAGAATGGTGTAACTCAACTGCAAGACAGTGCACCCAATCCATGCAATATAAGATACACTGACCTCAAGGCACCGTATGGGATTTGAACCCATTACCTCCTGTTTTACTAGACAGGTGCTCTAACCACGCAGCGACGGGCGCCAAGCGTAGATTGTCTGCTAGAAAATGCAGTCGTGACACGGGTGTCTGCCTACTACGATCGTGGACAGTATCTCGATTCAAAAAGTTGACGAGTCACAGCATTTCAACTGTGTGAACAGTTGAAAAGACAGCAACAGGAGATAATGATGAGTCACACGAAGAGTATAATCCTCTGGAAAACCGTCGGCCTGGAACTAAAGCAGCTTGTGGCGTCTAGCTTAAGCTGTGAGTTCAGGCTTATTAGTTTTAGTGCAACAACCCCCACAAGCGACATAGCTTTGATTACTATCGTGTTGAAACAAGGGTTGTCTGCCCGTGTGGTCCTCTGTGTAGCCGCTAGTTTCACTCAGTCCCGTCGACAGCGTCAAATATAACAAATGTATTGTTGGCGGCTCGAAATTGGTTTAAGGACATCGCTAACTCTTTTGAAGATGAAACTTCCCTGTCCTGGTGTCCTCGGTAGTATCGTGGAGAGTACTCCCCGCCTGTCAGCGCCGCGGGAGACCGGGGTTCAATTGCCCTCCGGGGAGATGGGTGTCGTTTTTTTGGTGTTCGTGTGGCTAGCCTGTGCTTTTTCGTGTTATCACCTTCTCTCAAGTCAACGCTTCGAAATGTATGGGTTTGCCCTGCGCTCCGGTCATCAAACGTAGGGCATTTGATATGTATGCCACAGTATAAATCAATGCCTCAATCAACCTCCCGTTTCTCGTCCAATTGCCATTCATTAGCTACTTCTCTTCATTAAGACTCCTTGTTAGAGTTTGTGTTAGAATTCAAGACATTCATGACAGTCTGGAAACAGGAGAGAACAATAGTACATACCACACAAGTGAATGGTGCTTTCCGTACACTCTCAGTGGCTAGCTCTGAGGTAAATGGCATGTTTCTCTTGGGACTTACGATGGTACCAGGAGGAAAATACAAACAATTCTTATCGCAAAATTTTGCAGAGCAACAAAGAGTAATTATGGTATTTTTTAAGTGGTCTATTTTACCGTCAGATCAAAGGAAAAGAAAAAACAACCGGCTTTCCCGTTCTAGCTTCGGTAAGCGAGGAGTTAGTTTTATCGTTAAATAAACGTGTGTGGTACATAGTACAATAATCATTCCTCTTAGTGTCGGTTGAACTGGTAGATATTCCCACCACTTCTCTGAATAATTTGCGAAGTATGGTAACAACAGACCTTACGATAACGGGTTGACCAAGAATCCTGTTTTTTTCCCAGTATCTGGCAACTGCCCCCTCCTCATCACTCACACCAGAAATAGCATCATGCAAACAAATGTTGAGAGAGGCGTCCTTCGGAGCCCAGGCGAAGCCCACATCCACACAAGAAAGAATTTTTCTGTTTTTTTGGGCGTTTGTGAATGTCGGTACTGAGTAACCTGGTCCGTTAGCTCAGTCGTTAAAAAGCGTGGTGCTGATAACGCCAAGGTCGTGAGTTCGAGCCTCACATTGACCAAGGCTTCCTCCCTGTTTTTCTCTGAGCTACTGGGTTCTTTATTTGGCTGCCTCCTTTACCAAGAAATTTCCTTCTCGACCCCTGTCGGTCTGTGTGGCGTTATGTTTGCTTAGGAAGTGAAAAAGTCCTGCGTATTAAGTCCAGTAAAGACCCTTTTTTGTTTTGCTTTATCCAAGACGTTTAGCCTGGCATTTCGGCGAAGCTGTTGTGTTCACCAAAAGTACCCTTGAGCGCCAACAGAGTTGCGCCAGCTGCAGTTTCTGGTTATGGACATCCGTAGAGGCCAAAATGTTACATGCTAGACCCGCTTTCCGCAAGACGACTTCATCTCCATGGTGACTAGAGGCTGGTGGCGTTTTTTTTCCTCAGCGTTGATAGCATTTGTCAAATCCCCGATCAATATTGATGAAACTTTGACTTTCAGTGATAGCAGTGGCATAGCACAAGAGATCTCCAGAAAGCGGCCGAACTCTCAATTTCGTTACAGATGGTTCTAGATTGTTTGTCTCTTTAATTCCAACGTTTTTTTACATTGAAAGCAACTTTTAAGAGTTGACCAATGTTGCCTCTCCTTCATTAAAGGGATAGTATAGAGCCGTAATAAAATCGACTGTTACTGGATGGGGGATTAGCTTCAAGTGGTAGAAGCGCCCGCGTTTGCATGCGGGAGGTACCGGGAATCAATAAACCCGGATCCTCCACTTTGCAACCATCCTGAAAGGTCAACTGAGATACCTCGAAACACCAAACAGCTGTTACAACAGTCCCGTCAATGGAAGACCAAGGAACGACCGGTTTTTCAAAAACTCGACAACTCTCAAGGAGAGACACCACTCCAAATAGAATGGTGTTACTCAACTGCAAGACAGTGCAACCAATCCATGAACAATATAAGATCAACTGAACCCTCAAGGCACCGATGGGATTTGAACCCAATTACCTCCCTGTTTACTAGACAGGTGCTCTAAC
>NC_090887.1:22386584-22399251 GCF_036669925.1 Montipora capricornis | reverse complement strand
TCCTTTTAGAGTTGTGTCTGGCAGATTGTTACATGCTCACTTTCCTGATATTGCAAATCTCCACGACAGACAACCTTGATGGTGGGAGAGCTTGTTCACTTGGCTGGAAAGGCACAAGAACCAAATTGGAAGGCCCCGTTAGCCAGTGCGAGTTGTCATTATGTATGTTTTGAAACAGTTGGGGCTGTCCCAGAGCATTTCTGTCTCACCCAGCAATAGTTTTCCCTCTTGCATGTTCACTTACAAGTTCTTGTAAACCTGAAAATGAAGGATTACCAAGTGAAAATTTATATAGGATTTGAGACAGTGTGAGAAAGTTTTGAAATTATGCATTCCTAACAGGTTTTAAAAACACTATGAGAAGAAGCTGTGTTTGAAAAATAATATGCTAAATATATTATATTGTTTTTTGTTGGTAGAAATACCGTGTCCAATAAGAAACCACTACATGTATCTCAGTGATTAAGATGAGATTGTGCCCAGGCCGCCTGGATGGCATCCTCGTCCAACAGTGATATGAGACCTTCCACATGTTTTGTTTTCAATTGTTGATAAGTTTGTAATACAGGGTTCTTTTCAGAACCCCAAAAGGACAAAACGGTTCTTTTCAGAAACCAAACCAAAACAACAACTCTACTTTTCAGAACGAAATGCAAACCAGCTCCTCTAGCAAGCACAAAGCCCACTGAAAAGGTATTTTAAAAAGTGAGCTAAATTACAGAATACAAGTGCATGTCATTGAATAAGAACATACCATCTATTTTGATATTGCCTCGTGTCTACAAAGAGGCCCGACACATGTAAATGAGGTGGACCAAAGTGCCCTGAATTCTGTAGTTGCTTAAAATTGAATAAAAGATGTAAAAAAATATATGTATATATTTAAAAATTGTGATATTTCAATTGTATGTTAATGGTGAACGTACAAGGTTGGTTAAAATTAGATGTAATGGTAAACATTTTTAATAACAGGAACCTTCACACGTTATGGCCACATACCAAATATAATACTAATTGAATCTCCTATACTAGGGTTTAACCCCGCTCGGATTATACAACACTTGTAAAAATATTATCAGGTCATGAACCTCGCCCTCAAGGAAACGAGGTAAAATAATCGATTTTACGAAATAAAGTTCGATACGTATACAGTTATAATTAAAAAAAAAGCATTGACGTTCTCACCTTACCATACAACGAAATACTCAAACGACACACGTCCAGGTGGTAGTAGAAAAATCAACAATAAATGTAGTTGGAAATTCAACGGACGGTCCACCAAAAAAAACCTATTTTGCAGCTAAACACGCAAAAATGAAGGGCCACAATTGAAGCCTAAATCTTTCAAGACATCTTCAGCCATTTTTGATTCCTGGCAACCGCTGGATCAAGTTGTGTGTCACATGACAAAATACTCCACGATCAGAGTGGAAGTATTTCGCGGGGGGTATAACGGGGTGTGGTGCAGGGAGGCGGGAAAGAGGCGTGTATAAGCGCCCTGCCTGGTGTGTGCCAGGGTCTTCTTTCCCGCCCCGCCATCCTTGGCGAAGCGGAGTAGACCTGGGAACGAGGGTATGATGAAAAAAGGTGGATGGAGGTTGATGAAAAAAATCAGGGACCGCGCAGGGGGAGGGGCTGAAGGGGGAGGGGGGCTGAGGGGGGGGGGGGGGGGACTTAGCCCCCCTCCCCCACTTTTTCGCAAGAATAAAAATAAATTAAACAAAAAGTAATTTAACTAAAGTAACGGAGTGAAAAATAGC
This sequence comes from Montipora capricornis, assembly GCF_036669925.1. Taxonomy (NCBI): domain Eukaryota; kingdom Metazoa; phylum Cnidaria; class Anthozoa; order Scleractinia; family Acroporidae; genus Montipora; species Montipora capricornis. The sequence goes on along the minus strand of NC_090887.1, from coordinate 22,397,491 downwards.
AAAAAATCGTGCGCGGTCCGTGAGAAACCGAAAATACGGATAAATCTTGCTTAAAGGCCCACCTTCAACCGACAGGCTTTGCGTGCCGTAGAACAAGAAGTCATACATGAAAATACAGCCAAAGCTGAAAGTTATCCAATCAGATCCCTGTGATAAGCCAGGCGAATTTCCATAACAAAAACAAAGGTTGAAAGCCTGTCGGTTGAGTTGGGCCTTTAACTTTTATTCATGTTATTTAAAACCAATGCAACTTTATGTATAGGAAATCGTATGAACCTGCTCGTGCATTTCGTGATTATGGGCACGAGTGATGTTTTTGAAAGTTCTCAAAATTGCACGGGCCGTAGGCGAGTGCAATTTCAAAACTTTCAAAAACATCACGAGTGACCATAAATCACGAAATGCACGAGCAAGTTCATACATTTTTTATTTATTAAATGCTCAACAAAATTACTCAAACGCGCTACTTTGTTCGTGCTCGTATTCTCCCAGTTTTGAATTTAGTTTTCTTTTAGAGTCGCCCATGTTTGCCAGACATTCAACCAGGTCTGTGTAGCTTTCAACGTGTTTTGGTTTTTTTAAGTTGCTCAATTGGCAATTGGCAGCCCCCCAATCTCGGAAATTTTCTGGCAAAACGCTCAAAATTCGGGCAATAAAAAACGATAAAAGATGGAATAAAAAATATATAATTTTTTTAAATTTTTTAAATGGAAACTAGTGAGCAGCACACAGCAACTAATCTTGTTAACTTTGTTTAGTGATCCGACCGGTTTCGTCTGATCAAACAGACTTCATCAGGGATTCTAACAAGATGTCTAAAAGGGAACCAGTTTTTTAACATGAAGTTTATACAAAACCAAGTTCCGGTAAGGGTGTGAAAAGCAAAACTGACCCACAAAAAACGCGCAGCATATTACGTCAAATCCTGCGAAGGAAAAGGTGTAAAGTTCAATTTTGGGGCTCACGATTTAACGTTAACGTATGTGAGGTTTTAAGTTTTTATTAGTTACTAGATCGAATAGACCTACATAGATTATGTGAGGTTCAAAAAAAACTCTATGTTTCGAATACGTACAGTTTTATGAATTTTAAGGATTGTAAATGAATGTTTCTTTCGTACATTTTGAGGGAGTAAAAAACGGATTTTAACAATCAAGCATTCGGGCACTGTAATTTTTTTCGTGCCCGTACGCCTATGTGTGCAAGTCCTAAACATGAGCATATCATCATCTTTAGCAGTTCTTGTAGAATGAGCCTGAGTAAGGGATTGTTGCTTATCAAACTGGCTTTTAATCTACTGTTTTGGAGGCAGTGACAATGGCACTGTTGTTTTATTTGCCCCCACTCCTTAAACTACATTTTGTTTCAAATCGTTTCATTTCCTCAGAAACGCATCATATCTATTTTGCCTTCACGGTGAACAATTTACACTGTGAGGTAGGGGGGTGGCCATTTAGAACAGAGTTTGTAATTGAAAATCTAAACATCTATGAGATGTAAAAAAAAACTTGTGAACCTAAAGTAGAGAAAATCATAATGCTGACAAACACAAAAGCGAATGATTTTGGGTTACATTAAAGGGACATATTGTTGAAAAACCCAAAGTCATCTCCCTTTGTGGTAATGAGTAATGTAAACAATCTTCGCACTGGTGAGTTGTAGTAGCAGGGTTCGTGCTGGATTTCGTCTACAAAATTCCAGGAGTAGTCAAGGAGTTTTCAAGAGCCAGAAATTGAGTCTTCAAGGAGTCTTTATAAGAAGATTTCTATGGCATACGTAGTGTTTCAGGGTTTGCTTTGCTGAAAAGGCATACCTTGATATTCCTTACCACACCCTGCAAGTTAAGTGCCACGCATGGACATATTAATTTTAGGTTTTAATGTTTCCCTAATAGTCAGTTTTGGGCTCAGATTTTTGAAATGTCTCTTTTAACTTAGCATGATGCAATCACAACAATTTTCACCCAACCAAAAAATTCAAGGAGTTTTCAAGCAGTTTTCCGCAAAATCCCTTTTCTCAATGGCTTTTCCAGCGCCCTTGAAGTCCAAAATTAATTCCAGCGCTTTTCAAGGACTTCAAAGAATTGCATGAACCCTGTAGTAAATTGGGTTTTCCAGGAACCAGTTATTTTAAAGCTAGTACTGGGAACTTCCTAGGTTTAAATGTAACACAAGTAATGGAAGATTCACAGAAAAACGGATTTTGAAATTATGCTGTGGCATTTGAAGGAAAAATAGGCATTTGTACATAATGGTTAATATTCCTTGACAGGCTTCTCACCGTTTAGAGAGTTTGCATCCACATTTCTGCCTTTATTTCTTGAGAGTTCAATAGACGAAGCGAAATAAATATGACAGACCAAGTGACCCACACTACAGTATTTTATCTCTTCTCCTGCCCTTACCATTCCAGAAACGAAACACTATTCTTTTTTTTAAATAGCTCTTGTTGCTGGTGAAGTTGCAAATTTCCTGTGCTTTGTCACCTAAAATTTTGTTTCCCAATCCCCCTTTCCAGTTTGCAATCTTCCCCCAAATCACTCGATGAACCACATCTTCAGACAGTAAGGCCTCAACTTGAGCAATGCTAGAGAATATTTTCAAAGCATGTTTTGAAAACGAATAATTCAACTTCAATTATTGGAGTACAAGAGTGGAGTGTGATGCTTTAAATTAACCAAAAACGAGTCATGTGTACAAAATTATAGAATACTGTTTGATACACATATTATATTTTTAAATCAGAAGAAGCATAAATGGAATTCGTTAGCGAATTGACAGGTCAATGTATGACATACTTTCAATGTGCAGTTGCAGACAGTTCTGTCCGAGAAGTGGAATTTTGTACCATTGTTCCTTATTCATCCAAGAATTCTTGCATATGCAAACAAAGGGAGTTTTTACGCACTAAATAAATACCCAGCAGTGCGTGGTTTAAAATTAGCTCTTAAGACCTAATCTACTCCCTCCGAATCTCCAAAACTAAGAACTACGACAAATCCAGAAATATCTTAACATAAATTGTCAGTTTTGCTCTGTGAAAGCTCACAATAAATGTAAGTTGAAGGGTTGTAAAACTTACTAACATTTTTTCAAATTTAACTCGTTTGGTGTGAGAGCAATCCACCTATCAATGTTAAGCCCCAGGGTGGGGGACGGGGGGCTGACCCAGGGGAATTCGACATTTTGATTGAAGCTAGCGCCAAATTTCCCACCCCGGGCACCTACAGACCATCAAATTCCTTACCCCTGGGTACCTTCTGATCATCACATTCCTACCCTTTTTTTTTTTAGATTCACATTTAACAACTCATGGAAATTTATTGTGTAACACGAAACCTTTCCGCTACTTACGGTACTGAACAAGAACCTAAAATTGAGCAAAACAACAATATTATGAACAATATTATTATTTTTTAGCCTTGTAAATAGTTCTTTTTCTAGCTTTCGAATCAATCAAGCATGCACAATGATAGAGTGGAAAATTCATCAACACGGTGTTCCCAGATGGCGAGCATGTCCAATTCTCGACCCTGGGGAAACACATTCTGTGTCAAAATCCATACCCAGGGAAAGGTTCTCTGGGTCAATTTCCCGTAGGAAACCCTGTTCCCGAACTGTTTTATCCTCAAATCTAAAGCCAGTTGGTAAGACTGCAGAGCAGAGGTAAAATCACCTAACGCATGATGTGTCACCCCGGGTGAATAGAACTATCGGCTGTGCTTGAATGATCTCCTAACAGTTTAATCCGCACATCTAATGCCCGCTGCTTTGACTGCAGAGCAGAGGTAAAATCACCTAACGAATGCTTTGTCCCCCCGAGTGAATGTTAGCTATCGGTTGTGCTTGCATGATTTCTCTGGACAGTTTCATCCTCACATCTAAAGCCCTTTGGTAGGACTGCAGAGCAGAGGTAAAATCACCTAACGAATGCTGTGTCACCCCGAGTGAATCGTAACTGTCGGCTGTGCTTGAATGATCTTCTCCGAACACTTTAATCCGCACATCTAATGCCCGTTTGGCAGAATGCAGAGCAGAGGTAAAATCACCTAACGCATGCTGTATCACCCGAGTGAATCGTAACTGTCGGCTGTGCTTGCATGATCTTCTCCGAAGAGTTTTATCCTCACATGTAAAGCCTTTGGTAAGACTGCAGAGCAGAGGTAAAATCACTTAACGCATGCTGTGTCACCCCGAGTGAATCGTAACTATCGGCTGTGCTTGCATGATCTTCTCCGAACAGTTTTATCCTCACATGTAAAGCCCTTTGGTAAGACTGCAGAGCAGAGGTAAAATCACCTAAGGCATGCTGTGTCACCCCGAGTAAATAGTAACTATCGGCTGTGCTTGAATGATCTTCTCCGAACAGTTTAATCCGCACGTCTAATGCCCGTTTGGCAGACTGCAGAGCACAGGTAAAATCACCTAACGCATGCTGTGTCACCCCGAGTGAATGGTAACTATCGGCTATCCTTGCATGATCTTCTCCGAACAGTTTAATCCGCACATCTAATGCCCGCGTTTTTGACTGCAGAGCAGAGGTAAAATCACCTAACGCATGCTGTGTCACCCCAAGTGAATAGTAACCATCGGCTGTGCTTGCATGATTTTCTCCGAACAGTTTTATCCTCACATTTAACGCCCGTTGGTAAGACTGTAGAGCAGCGGTGAAATCACCTAACGAATGCTGTGTCAACCCCAGTGAATCGTAACTATTGGCTGCGGAAGCATGATCTTCTCCGAACAGTTTTATCCTCACATCTAAAGCCCGTTGGTAAGACTGCAGAGCAAAGGTAAAATCACCTAACGCATACTGTGTCAACCCCAGTGAATCGTAACTATTGGCTGTGGAAGCATGATCTTCTCCGAACAATGTTATCCGCACATCTAATGCCCGCTGCTTTGATTGCAGAGCAGAGGTAAAATCACCTAACGCATGTTCTGTCGCCCCGAGTAAATGGTAACTTTTAGCTGTGCTTGCATGATCTTCTCCGAACAGTTTTTTCCGCACTTGTAATGCCCTTTGGACAGACTGTAGAGCAGCGGTAAAATCACCTAACGAATGCTGTGTCACCCCGAGTGAATGGTAACTATCAGCTGTGCTTGCATGATCTTCTCCGAACAAATTTCTTCGCACATCTAATGCCCTTTGGGCAGACTGGAGAGCAGACGTAAACTCCCCTAACGAATGCTGTGTAACCCCGAGTAACTGGTAACTATCAGCTGTGCTTGCATGATCTTCTCCGAACAGTTTTTTCCGCAAATGTAATGCCCGTTTGGCAGAATGCAGAGCACAGGTAAAATCACTTAACGCATGCTGTATCACCCCAAGTGAATCGTAACTGTCGGCTGTGCTTGCATGATCTTCTCCGAACAGTTTAATCCGCACATCTAATGCCCGTTTGGCAGACTGCAGAGCACAGGTAAAATCACTTAACGCATGCTGTGTCACCCCGAGTGAATGGTAAATATCGGCTATCCTTGCATGATCTTCTCCGAACAGTTTTATGCTCACATCTAAAGCCCGTTGGTAAGAATGCAGAGCAGAGGTAGAATCACCTAACGCATGCTGTGTCACCCCGAGTGAATAGTAACTATCAGCTGTGCTTGAATGATCTTCTCCCAACAATTTTATCCGCACATCTAATGCCCTTTGGGCAAACTGGAGAGCAGAGATAAAATCACCTAACGAATATTGGATCACCCCGGTTGAATGGTAGCTATCAGCTGTGCTTGCATGATGTTCTCCGAACAAATTTCTTCGCAGATCTAATGCCCTTTGGGCAGACTGGAGAGCAGACGTAAAATCCCCCAAGGAATGCTGTGTAACCCCGAGTAACTGGTAACTATCAGCTGTGCTTGCATGATCTTCTCCGAACAGTTTTTTCCGCACATGTAATGCCCTTTGAGCAGACTGGAGAGCAGAGATGAAATCACCCAACGAACGCTGGATCACCCCGATTGAATGGTAACTATCAGCTGTGCTTGCATGATCTTCTCCGAACAAATTTCTTCGCACGTCTAATCCCCTTTGGGCAGACTGGAGAGCAGACGTAAAATCACCTAATGAATCCCGTGTCACCCCAAGTGATAGGTAGCTATGGGTTAAGAATGCATTTGCTTCTTGTCTATTTGTTCTCAATACGATGTCAAGAACGTTGCATGTTTTGAAATCAAGAGCATTTGAGTAGTTCTTCTGTTGGAGGTGCAATTCACCGAAGTCTTGGCAGGAGTTTGCGAGAGGCTGATTACATTCTTGAGAATGAACGGTCACAGTTGATTCAACGTTCTCCTCTGGGCCTGAACAGCCATGTTTGAATTGCTCCAGTGTTGCTAGGTGACGTGCGAGTGATTCTTCAAAACCTGATTCAACAATTTCCTCTTCGGTGAATGTTGACCCCAGAAGTGCCAAAACCTTAGCGCAAAAATGAAACAAATAAAAAGGGGTTTTGGAATTTATCTGGAGGTCATTTAATATTTGGAGGGCAGGGTTGATTACAAATTGCTTGGTGTCAGTGTCAAAGAAATTCTTTGCTGCTTTCCTGACGTGAGATATAACTAGAAATTGCATTGGCCAATCACCCGAGATACAAGTGTTTATTTGAAGCTTTTTGACATTGTTTGGTTCTTTTCCTTTGCATGCCAGAGGTGGAATAACAATGAGTTGCTCGTCTTCGGCAGAATTGCATTCCTTGCGTGCTTTGTTATAGTAGTAAGTCGAGGTAGATGGGTCGTTTAAGAATTGATAATAGACCGCCATGACTTGGTAAACAACCAGCCTTAAAATTTTCTGCTCTCCACTTTCACGCATTAAAGAAAGAGCCTCTTGCAGGCACTGTATCCCGCTCTCATCCTCGCCGATAACAAGCTCACAGATGCCAAAATAACACTTGTACTTACTCCTTTCATCATCAGAAACTGATGATGAAGATAACGACTGGATTTCATATGCCTTCTTCAGAAGTTGCATTGCACTTCCGTCTGCACCCCAAGTGATCTCACCGAATGCTTTGGAAGCTAGTAAACGACTCTGGTAATGCGCCTTTCCAAGAGCATTGGCTGCCTTTAGGGCCGAATCGTAGATATTATTGAAATTTTGCGACTCAATGGAACACGAAAACAACGAGTCCAGAAACATTTCTGCTTTTATCAAAACTTTAAAAACATTCTCGGCTATCCTGGGATCTGTGCAGCCGTCTACTAGGCTTTCTATAAAGAGCTGTTTTTCCTCATAGAATGCAACGAATGCGTCCACAGAATGACCATGTAGAAACTCATCATTCAGTTTGTCGAAACGAGAAATGAAATACGCATGGATACGGCACTTTGCATTTGCTATTATTTCTTTCATTTCTTGTTCTCCCGTTTCTTTAGCAAATGACTGAAGAAGTTTATGCATTGTGAATGTTCCATACTGGAGTTTGAATCGAGAAGGGATTTTCTTCGGAGTCGTTGCAACATTCTCTTGGCCTTAATTAACCCCGTAACATTCAGTACAGCTGAGGCGAGCTCCATGGTGAAACATCCTGGAAGAACAGACAAAGACACAAATGCTTCTTTTTCTGCGGCAGAAAGTCTGTGGAAGGACTTTTCATATAAGAACTGCAATCTTTTATCAGCTGGATAATCTGGATTGTCTAAGATGTCAACGATACTTTCTTTTGCGGACTCAGTGAACTCAATCAAACACTGACTTGGTTGAACATCATCTTCACAAACTAAAGAGCACATTAACCTCATTGCAAGAGGCACACACCCACATATTTGGGCAATTCTTGCACAGTCGTCAGGACTAGCATTTGGCACTAATTCATGAACTAGAGCACGAGAGGAGGTATTATCCAGTGGCCTTATTCTTATTGATCTGTGACCTTGGAAATTCAAGTTCATATATTCAAATGATTCTCGTGTGGTCACCACGAGAGTTATCTTCTCATTTCGCGCGAGGATTTCTTCAAATAGTTGCAGGACGTCTTCTTTTACTTTTGGGAAGCCACTCTCTAGTAGATCATCTACATTATCCAGAATAAGTACGAAGGAATCTGAAATGCTACCCAAGGTATCGATGAGTTCATTTTCAAAGGACAGAGCCTGAGGTACTGATCTCTGACTCGTGGTGGGTTGCCTTACGAGGCTGAAAAGCTTTGATGTCATATCTCCCTTTGTCTGAAGTCCTCGTAATGAAAGGAAACAAACAGGAAAGCCTTGAGAATGCAGTTGGTGCCCCACCGCTATTGCAACCGATGTCTTTCCGAATCCGGGTGAGCCCCAGATGGTCACAAGTCGGGTATGTTCGGAACTCACGAGATTCACGATCTCTTGGCATTCACTCTGTCGGCCAGTGAAGTTTGGAACCATTGAAGGAAGACAAGATCTTGCGACTGTTGGCTTGATGTCTTTGTAATGCAAAAGTAAAACACAAAGTAGACATTGCGTCATTTTGGCGGGAAAAACGTGTTAATGTCGTCATTTTAGTACGAGGTTTTGCAAAATGTCGTTCGTGTCAAAACAAGTAACACGGCAGCAGTTTTGACATTTTTCGATCAGCAAAAAGGCCCAGGTAACAGCAATAAGAATAACTGAGAAACCTATACTGTTAACAAAGAGTAAGATTAATCGTACGGGTTATAAATCTTCTCAGTATTTTCGCTAAAAACAAACAGTCAAAACTCGTACTCGTACTGGTTCTCGTCCTAGAATCTAAAGGTCCCTAATTTAAGCAAACACGACGGCTGCGGAAACGACAACGCCACAAAGCAAGAATATGATTGGTTAAAAAAGGAAAAATACTCGTGCTGCACGTGAAGCACGGCTTTCCGTGCGTTTCTTTGCACGTGCAGCACGAATTTCCGTGCATTTTTTGCCGCACTCCACAAAACAACAACGTGAAATCCCCAAATTTTAGGTTGTAGCGACAACGTTAGGCTCAGTCTCCAGCCGTAGGATCGCGGGCGCACCGAGACACCCAACGTGAGCATATAACAATGAACCATTTATTTTCTATTTTTACTTTATAACCGGTTCATACCCCAACAAAAACAATGCTTTATTAGATCTAAAAATTTCTAACTTACAGAGCTTTTGTCCGCAGTTGGCGAGTGCTATTCGAGGCGGGCAAAGGAGGAAAAAAGAAAATTTAAAAGTCCCATAAATGATATTTAAAGAGCAAACTTAGAAGCAATGTAGTTTTTTATTTATACTTCCTCTTTACTCCAGTCCATCTGAAGTGACCTTTTTTTTTTTCTGTTGTCGTTCTCTTTGTTTGCCTATCTTTTATCATTATATTTGTGCCTCCATGAATCGATTTTTTTCCTTTAGACGTAAAATTATTTATTCTGCCTCCTAGCTAGATTAGCTTCTTAGTTATTTTCTAGGGGGCATTGTTCCTTTCTATTATTTATTTCCTGTATCCTCATTCATGTGTGGTACAAATAAACTTTTTGTTGCTGTTGTTGTTGTTGTTCCTGTAGTTTATATCCAGAAGGAGACTGAGTGAGGGCGGGTAGTCAATATTGGGAGCAATATACAATGTTTACGATTTTGAGAATTGTACTCGTATATCACAAAAACTTCTGTAATCGTCCTCCTTTTTCAGGATTTCAAGGAGTTTATTCTTTAGTTCGCTTTTAAATTGATTTCCGAGTCTATTTAGTGTTTTGATAGAGAGTGGAATGGTGTTGCACATCAGCTCTAGCTTGCTCAACATAGTAATTCTCGTTAGTAACAGATCTAGACCCCATCCAGTTAAAGAATAGTTTTCCCGTATTTTACAACCTGAACAAGACGGAATAATCGCAAATACTTTCGATAGCGCTAAATATATTTTGGAGTGACGTTTTCGTTGCCGTATCCGTCGTCTTTGCTGAAATTCCCTATTGTAGAAGTCAAAGAAACTCATGTCAAATCAACACAGATCCAAACTTGGTCACGTTATAGAGATGATGTAACCGAACAAAACTTCTCTGCACTGCAGAAATTATTTGGTGATAAAAAGGAAAGCAAAGTTGTTTGTGATGTCCTCTCAGAAATTGACCCATGGCTCTGACTAGCTTAGCTGTGGTACAAAATTTAATAACTGACGGTTTCGTTTATTCTTATATTAAGTGTACATGGCAGATTTTTCTTTCGAAACATCATGGTTTTCTGAGATGAAAACAATTAGTAAAATTCCATACTGATTTTCCTTTCGTGGCCTAATCAAAAATTTCACTTCCAGTGGGGTACAAAACTGCACTGGTAGGGAGACTGGGAACAGAACTATGACGTCACTTACGATAATAGAGAGCTTACGAGACGAGGACGACGACGGCTACGAGGACTTCATTTAAAAATTCGAGTTCGCGTTATTCATATCACTACGAAACTATTTCATGTCGTTTCGCGTTAAAAATGTGTAGTAACTGTTGAGGAATTAAACTGGTATGAGTGAGCTCGAAGAGTACAGAGAGAACTGAAAATTCATCGTCATGTGCTAACGTCCTCCACAGAACCTTGAATTTGGTTATTTCACGTCGTCATTTAGGAGATGACGGCAAAGAAATGTACCAAAATGTAAACCGCACGTGCAGAGCGTGCAGAGCAATTGTTTTTGCTCACTAAACCTATTGTTTTGTATCGTCGTCGTTGCCGTCGGCGTCGTCGTTTCGTAAGCTCCCTAATTAAATTTTTCCGGGGACCGAAGTTTTTTTCTTTTTTGATTCGGAAGTTGCTGAAACTTTTTCTGAGATGTGCTATATTTGCTTGCAATAATGAAAGTAGACAAAAGAACAAACTTTTCATCCCTAAAATTGCGTTCTTGTTTTGACGTCACAGTTTCGGGGATTGTACAGTGTTGCAATAAATAAATGAAATCTTCCGATCAAAAATTATGTGTTTTGTCATGCCTATTGCTATCCTTGCTGTTTTTCA
>NC_090887.1:22369084-22379084 GCF_036669925.1 Montipora capricornis | reverse complement strand
TCCCTTTATGATCGCCCTATGAGTCGTAAATGCCTGACGTTACGTTTCCATGATGCTAAATCAGCCTCGGGCGATTGCTTTGCTGATATAAAAACAGCAAAGCCAATCAAACTTCCGGGTGTGTGTCATTATTAAACCCGTTCCGGCACCGTGAACTACTGACAACCGTTCATTGTAATATTTGAACCGTAGAGTCTGCAAGTTAATGAAAGGTGGATTTAATCAAAAACATAAAACAAACAGCGGCTTCAAGCAATGATAAAGCGCATTTTACTTTTGACTTGACGTTTCGTATGCTACAACATATATCTTCAGAAGTGACGGTTGAACAAATTCAAATATGATATATACAAAGTTAAGAAGACTGGTTACTAGAGAGAATAATACAAAAATAGTAAGATAAATAGATAGCAGTGAAAACTGACCGTTTAATAAACACACAGTTTTTCACTGCCAACCTTTTCGTTTAACGCTGGTTGTAGCCGCTGTTTGTTTTATGTTTTTGATTAAGTTGAAATGGCCAAAGAGCAAGAGTATTTATGAGGTGGATTTAAATACCGCAGATATTATATTTGCATATTCAAGAGTCGTGCTGATCAGCACAGGTACCCAAACGCCTTGGGTGGCCTGCGATCCTGTTTTGTGGACTTTTCATTTAGTGTACTTGAGCACGAAAATGTAACTGTATTTACCACCACCTTGGACATTTCATTGGATCATACATGACCGGCTGGAAGCATGCACGCGTTGTTGTAGTCAAACATGGCGGCCAATCCGGTTTCATCTGCAGCAGGAGTCACCACAACTTCCAAATCGAACTCATCTAAAAAAGAAAAAGAAACATTGCTTGCCGTGCTGCAGTTTTTGAAGAAGAACAAGTTACCTGTAAGGAAAGTTAATGATTCGTAGCGCGTAGCGGCGGCGTTAACTTGTAAGGAGAAGTTTGCATAAAAAGTACTTTATTGAGCTTTTTAACACAATTCTTATGTTATCCTCAAAGGAAACTGAGAAGATCCTCAGGCAAGAGGCCAACTGTTTTGATTCTCTAGAAGAAATAAATCTTCAGACTACTCCAGATGCTGAGCCAGATATCTCTTCAGTTTTGTCTGCTTACAACAGGTGAGTTTTGTCCTTAGGTTGATACCGTTTTATTCTCTACTTGCACAAATCCCATAATACACCTCTTCTACCCCCAGAAAATTTGTGTAGCATTGTTTTCGATTTCTTTTGGGACATCTTCGTGTCCCAGGAGGAAAGGAATTTAGGAAGTTTATTAAGTGTCTAGTCGTTTAGTCGTTCTAGCGCTGGAGCACTAATTTGGGACACTGTAAACTGAAATTAACAATACTGTAATTATTGTTATTAATGGCAATCAAGTCAAATGTTGGTTTTTGGAGGAGAGGGGAACCAGAGTATGAGAAAACCTCTCGGTGCAGAGTAGAGAACCAACAAACTCAGAACACATATGATGCTGACTCTGGGGATAGAACCCAGGCCACATTGGTGGGAGGCAAGTGCTTTCACCACTGTGCCATCCTTGCACCCCACCCAGAAAATGCAAGCAATGATAATTTATGCAAAATTTTTGGGGGGTAAAAGAGGTGTATTATGGGATTTGTGGAAGTAGAGCAAGGGGTTGCGTAATGCTATTATTATTATTATTATTATTATTATTATTATTATTATTATTATTATTATTATTATCATTATAGTCTTAAACGAGATGCTTCCGTGAAGCATACACTGGGTTGCCTGTGGTACGTGTTACAGAAAATCAGAAGGCACTGAATTGTGTGGTATTGAAATACAGCATTCCAGTCTCTGAGGAATAACAAATAAAAGAGAAGTGAGAAACATTGTCTTCTGGGCTGACATGTTGATAATTTTCAAGTTCCCTCACAACTTCTTTTCACCACAAGTGTGCCCTCTGAGCATCTGACAGCTTTGTAATACATGTACTAAACTTCACTGAAGTTAAGCCCTGTTTAGGTGGGTTAGTGTTAGAATGGGAGACCAAAACAATAAACCCCTCATAAAAAACAGAAGCATCTGACCGAAAAAGACAAGAAACTCAATCGTGTCAAATTACCATGTACTTCAGGTAAATACAGCTCACTTTGATTTCGTTTCTACGGGCAATAGATTGTTGTCGAAGTCCAGTACTCGTCGCTTTTGAGATTCCTGCCTAGTTTATCCAACTGACTTTCCATTATTGAGCTCCATAAGGGTATATTTTGTTTAAGGATCCACTAAAACGCCATTCACGTTACATGACTTTCGACGCCATTGCAGGCTAAGTTAATGATTCTACTGTGTCCACCAGAGAAATCTACGCAGTTCCACTACCCTCTCGATCCTAAGAAAATACGCGCAGAAGGCTCTATGCACAAAGACACCACTTACCAGGGGAGTGACAGGCAAGACTTTTACCGACACGGAAAAAAATAAATAAATAAAATAAATAAAATAAATAAAATAATAAAAAAAACAAACTAAAGGCAGACCTCGACTGGGTTTGCCACAGGCAACCCAGTAATTAATGTGCTTCCCTCTTAAAGTGTCCCTGTGATTAAAGAAATCACTTCCTTTTTTTCTTCAGATTTTGAAAGTATGTTTGCTTAACACCTGAGTGGCAAAATGTTGAGCTTTGCTTTTTATCCCAAGGCTGTTTACTTTGAGTGTAAGTCTTAGATTTCATGGTCCACCATTACTCATGTTTAAAACTGACCAATTGGACCTGAGAGAGATGGATCCAGGGAAAAGTGACGTCAAAGGCTCACTAGCTTAGAATTTCAGCATGTGAATGCAGCTGATTATAGATGCAAAACGCAAGTTTAAAAGTCTGAAAGCCCAAAACTCCTGTGCTGCATATTAATTCTGCGACATACATGTACACACATTTCATTCTTAAACTAGTGAGCCTTTGACATCATTTTCTCCTTGATCCAGCTCAAAGTGTTCCAGTTAAAATAAACAGGTGTCTTTTTTAAATCAAGGCTTAAGACTTTGGTCGCTTAGTGTTTAGTTACATGTAACATAGTTTTGAAATCCAAAGGAAAATAGGAATTGATTTTTTGGTCACAGGGGAACTTTCATTCCACCAAAGTGATGTTGCTATTAATGTTTGGTGAATAATACTATAATATTAACACTTGTTATCATTATCATAACTCAGTGATGCTGATCTAACGAGATATGAGGACTACTACAGCAGGTACAGTGACTCCTAATCTTAGATACTTGTATTTTAGAGAATGCAATATCACACTGCTTTGCTAAGGTGATTACATGTACTACTGTATTTTGGTCAACAATGTCAAGAAATTGGTAGCATTTGTCCAAGTTGTAAACCATCTTCTTTTGCTCAGCCTAGGGATTAAGCCTCATTTACACTAGCAAGTTTTCCTTGACAAGTCCACTTGTCAAGGAAAACTTGCCAACTGCATACACTACCAAGTTCTCCTTGAAACATTTTTCCTTGACAAGTTTTCCTTGGTAATGTAAATAGAAAATATAATACGTTTTCCTTGACAAGTGTCCTTGTTCAAAAACTAGCTTACCAGTTTTTGAACAAGGACTCTTGTCAAGGAAAAAATTGTCATTTTTCCATTTACCGGTACACTGCCAAGGAAAACTTGTCAAGGAAAACTTGCTAGTGTAAATGAAGCTGGTCCCCAGTGATGTTGCATCAAGTTATCTTGCATTATTATTATTATGGGACAGTAGTATTTGATTCAGGGACAAGTTGCAGAAAACATTGCAAGTTTCAATGTACAAAAAACTGCAGAGGCCGCAGAAAGGAAATTGAGACCTTTCTTGACACAACTTGTTTTGAAACGATTTTTCCTGTTTTAAGTTACCGGTACGTCTCACTCAGCAAGGACTGATGCAATTTATTTTGTACATTCAAGTACATGTATCTAATAATTAAGTTTTACTGTAATGACAAGTATATCTGTTTAAGTGTTTCATTTTGGCATTATTTTATTTATAGTTTGCAAGCATTTGTTGAGAAGTCGCTTGATGTATACAAGGTGAGCATCTGAGCCTACCTTTTCTTTTGCCTGTCAAATTAGAGTAAATTATAAGTTAATAATAATTATTGATTAAAGTCACGCGAGAGCATGGGATTTCCCTGCTACATGTAGCATTCACTGGGCTGACAACTATGGAAAGATACCCGTGAACCCTGAGTAATTCCATGCAAATCCTGTGCTCCCTGGTAGCAGAGGTCCCTTTTCTCTGTGTATTGTATGGGTCAAAACTCACTTTTTCACTCTTCTAACTGCCTGCCCCTTTCCATGTTTTGTGACTGTGAGTTGAGCCCACTTTCTCCCCTAGATTCCTTTACAGTAATTCTGTTGAACATTAAAGTGAGCTCACACAACATGAAGTATCACACGAGGATTCAATCGCTAAGTAACCGCCATGCGTCCTCAACACAGTGAGTTTTGACCCATGACAATTTGTGCCCTGAATTCTTTCTGCTTTTGTCTCTGATGTTCTCAAATTCAGCTCTGTCACATTTCAGGTACAGTACATGCCCATAAATATGGGATAGGGAGATGCACGTTCTGTATGATAAATGTCACAAAGTGTTCCTTTCGTTCACATCACCTGTCCCTACAAAAATCACTCAAGTGTTCCTGTAACTACACAAAATTAATGTTGCAAAAATTATTATCTTATTGACTCCTGAACCACTGGGCCCCATTGACTAGTAAAATCATCTGGTGTTAGACACAGTAAAATCTATGAAGTCTCACTCCCTTGTGATGAAAAAAATCAGTTTCCTTTTTTTCTTCAGATTTTGAAAGTGTGTCTGCTTAACACCTGACTGGCAAAATTTTGAGCTTGATTATTTTTCATCCGAAAGGCTGTTTACTTTTAGTGTAAGTTTTGGATTTCATGTTCCGCCATTACTCGCGTTCGATACTGACCAAATGGACCTCAGAGGGTTGGATCCAGGGAAAAGTGACGTCAAAGGTTCACTAGCTTAAAATTTCAGTGTGTGAATGCAGCTTATTATGTATGCAAAACTTCAGTTTAAAAGTCAGAAAGTCCAAAACTCCCATGCTGCATATTAATTCTGTGGCGTACACACACATTGCATTCTTAAACTAGCCTTTGATGTCGTTTTCCCTTCGATCCAGCTCTTTCAAGATCTTGAGTAATGGTCGACCATTAAATAGGAAAATTCCTGTTATGTAACCCATTGACCCCTGAGAGTGAGTCTTAATAGATTTTACTCTGTCTAACGCGAGACGATAATTTTTACATACCAATGGGAGGCGTCATAGGGCGACTGTGAGGTGTGAATGGGTTACAATAAACAGGTTCCTTTTTGAAATTGAAGCTTAAAACTTTGGTCGCTTAGTGTTTAGTTAACATAGTTTTGAAATCCAAAGAAAAATAAGAATTGATTTTTTGGTGACAAGGGCACTTTACATGTAAGTTTATAGATTTTAATCTAACACCAAACAATTGTACACTGTACTTGTCAATGTAGGTTCAATGGTGAGAGCTTTAAAAACATCTCAGTCCATCCAAAAACCCTTGAACTCCTCCTCTCCTAAGAGTATTATTATTCTTATAGACTTAACTGTCAAACACCTCAAAACACCAGATAATCTTAGTCATTTATGGGGGTCAGTTTAAGCATGAAAGGATTGATAATTAGTCTGTGGTAAGCAAGCATTTCTGTGCAAGGAACATGGAAGACTTTTGAAGTTATGGCTGTGCAATAAGTCACGTTTTGGCTCGCTCCATTTTTTGTGCGGCCAGAAAATAGACCACTTTTGAAAATACCATAATACTCTTTGTTTGTCCCCCCAAATTTTACATAAGCGTTGTTTTGTTTTCTCTTGGGATCATTGCAAGTCCCAAGAGAAACTAGGAACAATGCTTTTGCAAAGTTTGGGGGAACGTAAAGAGTATTACAGTATTTTTGAGAGTGGCCTATGTCTAAATGCTCCATTTTTTATGGCCAAAGCATTGAAAGTCCATCGATTTAAACACTTGCTACTTAGGGTAGGGTTAAATGACATTTTAATCAATGAAATTTAACAAAATTGAGCTTGCATCTAATAAGAGGCATTTTTGGACAGAAGTGTCATGTTTTGTAGGTAGTCAAGGGGCCTGAATCACACAGCGGCCATGTTGAGTCCTGAGGGATTGAAAGCTTTTTTTTTTCGCCTCACCAAAACTCGTTCCCAAATATTTCAACTCGATGCTCAGGGACAAAATCTAATGTCTATGGCCAATATAGCGGCTGTGTAGTTGCCTCTTGTCACTTGACATTTTTCAGTGCTTTTAGAAGTCAGAGCAGTGTTGCTGTTATCTGAGTCCCAGCATTTAGGGTCCATATGAACCCTTTCAATATCCGGGGTATAATTGCACAACAAAGAATGATAACAGGGAAGTGTGATTGGGCAGTGATGCAATAGTATTTTGCCATGAAACTACCCCATTCAAGAATTTCTTTGCAGTTATCATTCAAAACAAACTGAAAAAAGCAATTTTGTGTTAGAAGCCCACAAAGTAGCTTGAAAGAAGTGGAAAAGATGCATCTAAACAAAGTTTGATAATTACAGTGTACTATGTAACCTCAAGTTGAAGGATAAAAGCCAGATTATTTCCCAACCTGGCTGATAGGCATTTTTTTTTCTCTGGGTTAAATTCAGATTTTCATGCTGGTATTTGTGAACATTTGCTTTTAGGCTGATGCAGCTATTTTTTTTTTCATCCCTTTGTTTTGGTGAACTAGAAACTAGACTTCTGGGGCGGTTGCTTGAAGCTTGGTTAGCACTTACCATTGGTTAAGAGGTATCGAAACGTATATGTTTCCATGGTAGTGAACGCTGGTTAGCGCCAACCCTGCGTCGAGTAACCTGGACCTGGATTTTTTAAGAAGCTGTTAGGCTATTTTTTTGGATACAGAAATAAAAAGAAATTATGACAGTAGCTCCAACAAGTTGCTTTTTAAATCTCAGGCAAAAAGAAACAGGAGCATAATCCAAATGCACCCCCATTGAACCGTCAGATACAATTTCCTGTCATGTGAGTATCAACTAGTAATAATGTTAAATAAATGCAAATTGAAGTGTGTGTTATAGACGAAATTAAGAGAGAAGGGATCATTGCACTTATCTTGACATTAGAGAGCTTTAGCAAAGACAACGGTGACAACAACGAGAACGTCACAAATTTGCATATTTAGTGGGCAAAAACAATGGGTTTGCACGCTCTGTGTGTCCGTTTTTCACTTTTGTTTATTTCTTTGCCGTCGTGAGCAAAACAACAACGTGAAATAGCTAGATTTGAGGTTTTATGAAGAAGGTCAGCAGCTGAGGATAAATTTTAATTTTCTCCCCTAAATTAAGCATGTCTCAACAATTTCACTCCTGAGGCACTGCCACACCTTTGCCATATTAAAAAACTTGGAATAGTCGTGAAGTGATTACAATAATGAGAATTTATGTTTTGAGATGATGTTCTCGTTTCCGTTCCCTTCGTCGTTGCTAAAGCTCCCTAATTATTAAGCAATGACCTCTCTTTCATTATAATTTTATAAGCTGCATTTCAAATATGCATTTATTTCATTGAAACACAAGATCCCAACAAATAATTTTGACCTGCTCCCAACAGTCTGTGTGGGCTTCATAAAGTAGCTCAGTTAGTAGAGCATTGCACAGGCATCCCAGAGGTCTTGGGCTCAAAATAATCCTGTTGAAGTGACCTGACTTTTTTAGGTGTTATAAGAGACAAGCTAAGTGAAAGTCGGCGATCACCTCTCTCTTTCTTAATAATAATAATAATAATAATAATAATAATAATTATTATTATTATTATTATAATTATTATTATTATTTGCATTTTGATGAAATGAAAGTGAAAGGTACATTTATAATAATAATAATAATAATAATAATAATAAAATAATAAAATAATCCTTTTTATTCAATTAGAAATGCGGATACATCAAAACAATCCTTCAGATTTATCTGCTCCAAATAAAAGCTTCCTGCATCCTCTCTTAACCGCGGCATACTGTAAATCAACCGGAAAAAATCTAGGTGAAACCTTGGCTTTCGGTTACTGCAGACGAGGTTTTACCTCGGTCAAACTGGAGATTGAATCTGCGGTTTCACCTAGTCAGAACCACGGCAAATGCACAAATAGTTTCAAGCGGTACTGTACAATGTACCTAGACATTTTTAAGTTGTTGTCATCCTAGAAAACTGAATAAAATTTAGGAAGCTTCAATGACATTCAAAGCCATTACTTCTTCACTATTGGTGTGATGCTTTACCAACTTATCAAATTTATCAGCAGCAGGTCAGTTTGTCTTGTGGCCAGTAAAGGGCTTCATAGGATAAAGATTAATGTTGGGGGTGTGAAGTGTACTTTTTCATGCTTGAGACATGCTAAATCCTGAGGATTAAAAAGCTCTTTTTTTGCCCCACCCAAACTTGATCCCAATTAAACTTGAAGAGGCTTGGCGTACAAAAACGATTTGGCTAATTTTTGACAAAAGCCAACAAAAGAATGATAGTCTTTCTCGTATTAAAATGGCTTGAATTTGTTCAGGTTTCTTCAACGAAAGTTACTCATTCTTCATTGTACTGCGCTCTTGCAGTTTTGCATCTTAAACCTCTGCATACCATGATAAAATCTGGTGTCTAGCTTTCTAATCTCAAGGCTAATACAGACAAGATAATCAATCACCAATGTATTCTATTCTTAGGAAGGACAGTGATAAATTGGTGAAGATTACCTTGATGAGAGAAGCTGCCAAAAGAATAAGGTTGGGTCCGGACACTCTTCCATCCATCTGCTTCTACAGTGTACTCAATGCACATACAAGGTGAGGAGAGAAATTTGGGTCACAAAATTTTAGGCTTTCATTGTCACTGTGACAATATTATTTACGCACAGCAGCTTGAAAAACAATCCTCAAAAAAGTTTCCCTCAGGAGTTTGCACAAAATTTAATATTCAAATTGTGAGAGGAAGATATTAGCATACCAGACAAAAAAACCAGCCTGGCCTTATTACTATTCTTAAAGGTAAAGAATTCTAAATTAGGAATGTTTTATCGGGTTTAATTAAAGCTCATGCGCATGACATTTTATCAGTGTTGAAAGGCTGTTAGGTTTGTGAATTTATTAATGAGTTTTTGAAGTTAAGCATATAAATGTCTTCCGGAACAATAAAATTATTAATGATTTGCTTAGCATTAATTTTAATCTAATGGCAGATTAGGACAAAAATTCTGGGACATTCACTGAGTTAGTCTGGTGAAAGAAATAAGGATTTTGAACAATGTAATCAGTTTTTGAGTGGGAGCTGTTCTAGATGACAAGTACTGTAGGTGATGAGTAGTAGTAATTTATTTTGCAGTCACCAATAAAGATTGGTCTGGACTTCAAGTCGGACTAAAGAATTCCAGTCCAAAAAGAAGTTGAGGGCCAAAGGCAATAAATAGAGTCTAGGTTGAATTGGAGGCATAAAGATGCTTCAATACTATTATTATTTATTTTATTATTGTTATTATCATTAGTAGTAGTAGTAGTAGTAGTAGTAGTAGTAGTAGTAGTAGTAGTAGTAGTAGTAGTAGTAGTAGTAGTAGTAGTAGTGGTAGTGGTAGTGGTAGTGGTAGTGGTAGTGGTAGTGGTAGTGGTAGTGGTAGTGGTAGTGGTAGTGGTAGTGGTAGTGGTAGTGGTAGTGGTAGTGGTAGTGGTGGTGGTGGTGGTGGTGGTGGTGGTGGTGGTAGTAGTCGTCGTGGTAGTCGTTGTCATCGTCGTCGTCGTAGTATGAAGAATAATAATTTATAATAAAAAAGATAATTATCATTTATGGGATAAATTATGATAATAAGGCAAAAATAATTATTGTACACAAAGATTTCCATGTAATGTCAATGCATAGAGTGATAATGGCAAGGTATGATGCAATCTTTGACCAATTATCTCAGAGAATCATCATCTTATTACAGTTTG
>NC_090887.1:22354084-22359084 GCF_036669925.1 Montipora capricornis | reverse complement strand
AAGCTCCCTACTACCACACCACACCCTTGATTACAAGAACGCGAATTTGTATTTTGAGATGAGGTTCTCGTTGCCGTCGCCGTTGTCGTTGCTTAAGTTCCCTATTAGCTCTTTTGACGGGCACAGAATGGTTTTTATCGGGGAGGGGAGAGTGAGCAGGTACTTTTGATGTTTATACTTAAGAAACAACGACGTCAGCAGAAAACAACACGGCGGAGAATAATGAGGACAAACTTTAGCTTGTACGTTTTGTTTTCCCATTTCAGACCACGTGATGTTCCGAAGGGAATTTTCCTTTTGTTTTTTCATGTTATGCATACATATGCACGTGCATAAGACGACATTTGAAAGACACTGTTCCCTAGAGTAACATCACGTGGTCTGAAATGGGAAAACAAAACGTACAAGCTAAAGAGGTCTATTTAATGACCAAAAAAATAACCAAATTTGAGGTTAGGTCAAAGATCTGAATATCCGACCCTAAAAATCCTCATTCAAAATTTTGTTACCAATTTATACCAGATAAATTCCTTGAAAGTTCTGATACAATTTGCATTCCAAACAACCTTATATAATCGTGAAATGGTTGCAATAACACTCAAGGAGCCGTCATCCCTTCTGCTAGAGTTCCCTTTTCGTGTAAAAAAGGAGTGTTTGAATGTAATCTTGTTTAACCATAGCCTGCGCTCGCAGACGTATTTCCGGTTTAACCAAAGTGTGCCATTTTCTTTAGTGGCGTTGTCAGAGCGAGTCTAAGTGCGAAGACTTTCATAAGAAACTTAACACAAAGTTTACGTTAAGGCATAATTTTTTTTTTGTATTGTATGGCAAAGATATCTGCAAAGATTTAGAAATTAGACACTAGCAAAACAATCTAAGAAAGGGAAACGAAAAAAAAACCACTTCCGGTTTTCTTGTAAAACCCAACGATTTTTAATCAACCTCAAAAACACGTAAGATTTTTTCAAATTGTTTAGCTCGTTTTTTTTAATCATATGGTAATTGATACGATTAAGACCTTAGTTTTTATTCTCATTTTTTGTCTTTCACAGAGAGTTGCTTTTCATCCAAACTGCAACTACGTTGCTACTGGATCTTGTGACCGGACCGTGAGGTTCTGGGATCTAAATACTGGCAACTCTGTCCGTTTTTTCACTGGACATAAGGTAACTGTTGACAAATACACGACCGCGCAAGTTCTGATCTTTCTTGGGCTGAGTTGCTCGAAGTTTCTTAAGAGCAAACAGCGTTAAATACTATGACAACTGATTGGTTTTAAAGGGAACCTCTATTCTATCGTAAGCGGATAATTTTTTTTAAGCGGAAGGAAAAATGTTCGCCATCAAATTTTTTTGCAAGTGTTTTCATCAAAAAAAAGAATTTTTGAATCACTTACTTTTACTTTCATATTTTTCACGCTCCACCATCTTGAATACTGAGCTTTTTGTATAATGACAACGAGGCAACTGCAACATGTCACAATAGCCCATTTCCGAGTTGCTGCGTGCCTCAGTTTCAAAGCGAGTTCTGGTGCACAACCATTCAAATGGAAATGAGTTGCGTATTCTTATGCAAATCAAGGTAATTTCCTTTACAATAGTTGAGCACCAAGACTCACTTCGAAATCGAGACAAACAGCAACTCGGAAATCGCCCATTAATCGAGATGTCGCCCGAGAAATTTAATAATGAAATTAACTGGTCCTAAAATTTCCTTTTTTTAAAACTGTGTATCAAATTTTATGGCAAACATTATTTACTGTGGTCTTTAGTTATTCTTTCGTTAGAGTGGAAGTTTCAATAACGTGTTAGCATCGTAACATAACAATTGCGTCATTTATGACTTGATTGGGATATTGCTCACTGAAACCGGGAACAATCTTTTATGGTGCGTTTGCCACTTGCTCATTTTTCTCTCGTTTCCTTGCTACTCAGGGAGCTATCTATTCGCTGGCGTTTTCTCCCGACGGACGTTACCTCGCCTCGTCAGGTAATTTCAGCAAGGTTCTGACGTTTGCCTTAACCGTTATATCTTGATACAGCATAACAAGTTTCTTCAAAATGTTAAGGACGGTGCCTACTAATTAAAGATATTTTTGCCCCGGTTTATGATTGTGCGGGAAATGTAGATCTTAACAAGTGTTATTGAAATCCAAAAAGAAAATTGGAGGTAAGCATGCATTTTTCAAAGATAATTCATGACTAATGTTGGTAAAAATCTTTAAAATACAAAGCAATGTACGGCGTTCTTTCTCAAATTGAAGCTTAATTATCTCTCAAAAATGCATGGTTACCCTTAATTTTCTCTTTGGATACCAAGAGTACTTACTAAGATCTACTTTCTCCGGATAGTTTTAAACCGCGCAAATATATCCCTGTATTAGTAAGCATAACCGATAGGAAATCCGAGTGTCTCGAGATGCGCAGAACGTATGCACAATAACAATAGTAGGCACCGTCCTTTAGTGTGCGGAAGGAAGTGTTCAATGTAGAGAGCGCAACACTTTTTCTGAGCCTGTAGATACTCATTATAGTGTTTCCTTTAATCGTTGGCAAGTTGTTCACGTGAATCTTTCTTCAAAGAGTCGTCTCAAAGCGAGGTGAACTTGAAATTGTCCTCTTGGAATTTCAAGGAAGCGCAGGTGTATTTCAGACTGTCTGAATGTGTTACCACCATTTTGCGCTGAGATAGTTCCTCTGTGATCTGTCTTCTTATTTATAGGAGTCGATAAGCGTATCCTAGTTTGGGACCTGGCAGAAGGGACATTACTGACAGAGCTGAAAGGACACTCAGATACCGTGTACTCTTTGCGTTTTAGTAGAGACGGGAACATGCTCGCTTCAGGTATGAGAGCCTCAAATTCTTTCTCTGGAGAATTTATCCAAGGATTTCTGTCGCCGCTTTTCTCTTTCCTCTTCGAATTAGATGCGAGAGAATTGGGTTGAATCCAAAGTTGGCGTAGTATAGTACAGAATTGTATTTAGGTCATCATCTGATGTGGGATGGAATTTTAAACGAACAGGGATGGGTTGTCTGCATAGGCAGAAAACGGGATGATTTGTTAACGAAAGTAGCGACAGAGAGATCAGTGTACGACTGTAACTAGATTTTTTTTTCTTAGTTGGGCGAAACCGAATAACCGAGGGATTAAACCTATGAGAACCCGTGATACAGAATCGTCCATTTTGGGAAACTCAGTTTTATCAACATCGTGATTGATATTTTTTCAGGTGGTGTGGTAACTGTGTCAAGCTATGGGACGCTCGTGCTATTTGTAATCCTGAGGATGATGAAGAAGAAAGAAGCAACGAAAAGTAAGTTTGTGAAAAACGGGTTGGTTAGTGTGACTACTGGCAAATCTATGTGCCGCCTTTCTTGAGCTCGTTAAATCCTTTTAAATGATGGAAATTTGATTTGACGACTTTAAAAAAAAGAAAAAGAAAAAAGAAACAAAGCAAACAAAAACACATAAACACCCAACTGATTTTTTGATGTGTAAATTCATTACATCGCTGTTCTTTTTCTTTTGTCCTCATAATTCTTACAGCGATTATCAGTCACACGCGCCCCTCCACGACTTTTTCCATTTTTCGAAACGAAATTTGGGAGGACGTCAATCAAGTGTTTCCATGACAATAGTTTTCTTTACTTGGCGGCAGTTGAATTAGCCATGGAAACATTTTATTGACGTCCTCCCGAATTTAGTTTTAAAAAGTAAAAAAAAAGTCGTTGAGGGGCGCGTGTGACTGGTAACCGTTGTAAGGGAGACCTTAATGCAAAGAAACATAACGGTCAGTACGCAGCTATTATTACGGCTCTCGGGATTGGTTCACAAAACAAAGAACGATACAAAAGAAACAATGGATTCTCTGCGTCGTAAAGGGATCCAATGAAATTAGAGGTTGTAAAGAGCTGCGTCCTGGGTTGAACGTAAGGACTTGGCGTAGTTTAGTAGTCATTGGGATATAGTTTTTGTGAGATTGAGGGATCCATTATGTCGCAACACATGGCGAAGTTACGCAGTCCTTGCCGAGTTGTTGTGAATAGTGGCCTCACAAAGTAAAATTAATTTATATTTTTGTCTTTCTCTTTTCTTAGCCCTGAATCGTCCAAATGCGAGACTTTCGAACTCGGATCCTATCCTACAAAGAGGACGCCAGTTCACTGTTTACACTTTACGCTTAGAAATTTGCTACTTGCGTCTGGGCCTTTCATTCCGTCTTCCTAAGCAACTGATAAATACTTCTTGAAATGTGACTACTCCGAAATGCAGAAACTTGGTGCATGTCTTCCGACAGGGAATTTTAAAAACGGGCAAGGAATACAAGCAATCTTAAATATTGATTCTTCTTTTTCAAGTAAGGACACCAAAAGAAACAGTCAAACATTGCTAAAACTTCATGCTTAGTTTTCGCCCAGAGGTATTTTTGAAGTGGCTCTTCTGGAGCTTTAAGAATCTTCCAGTGTTTACACCAAACCAAATGTCGTGTTCTTTTGAAGTGGTGACAAGAGAGGTAGAATTACGAAGTATTAATTGTAAATAAACAGAACTTTACGAAATTTTGTAAAATAAAATTATAGACCCTTTTACCGATACCGAGGCCATTTATAATTCTGATGTTTCGAGCGGATACATTTAAGATGCCCCGGGGGGTGGGGGGGGGGGGGAAATGCATACTGTGAGTTAACTTGGGTTTATGATTTTGAAATCAGTTTTATCTTTTCATCGTTTGATGATACGTGATGAGGAACTGAAACGTTGGAAATGCAAAATCAGTCTAGTTAGGAGAATTTTGTACTCAAAGAAAGTTCATACCTACGACATGGTAATTGCTCCCGGGCCAGGGTAATGGCTTCCCATTGTATATCCCTGAGGACAATAGAATTCAAGATGGTCGCCCTCTCGGTCAAAAGATCTATTGAAACTTTCACTTGGCCTTTGCAAAGGCACATTAAATTACTGACCCCGTCGAACGCTGAGGAACTTAGATTTGGATTTC
>NC_090887.1:22331584-22351584 GCF_036669925.1 Montipora capricornis | reverse complement strand
TATTTCACGTTTGTTCATTACACTTAAAACCATTTCTGGAAAGCTGATACTTCTAGGAATAGTAAAGATTTCCACGGCACTTGTTAAACCGGGAAAGAAAAAAATCGCATTACTCCGAAGTTAAGTTTGACATTATTCTCTCGTATGTATTCCGCTCCACCATGTGTTGCCATGTCCATCTTGATAACAGGGCTGAATTCTGAAGTTTCAAGTTAAAAGACACCCTACGAAGCTAGTACACTGATTTGTCTGCCAAGAAAGAAAGAATGAAACATGTTAAGTTCGGCCTATTGTGCAAAGAATGAAGCCTTTACAAAATATGTCACGGTATTAGAAGGTTGTACTCGATTGTTCTTCTTTCAATGCCAGGTGAAACTTGCTTACGACTGATTATGCTGGCTGCAAAAATTGCTTTTCTATCCATTCTATTCTTTCGTCAGTGTTTGCGCCCTCATTTCTTTAAGGGTTTTTTAAATTGAAGATCAGAACTAAAAGAAATAAAACAACTATAATTTATTGTGCATGACGAATTAGGATACTTCAGTTTGCTCATTGAGCAGTCTAAAAACTGAAACATCTATAGTTAACAGTCAGCAAATGGACAGATGCATAGTTATTTTAACAGAGATAATCTGCATAGCGCTGTCTGAGTGAACCTTTTCAGCATAACTGCGCTAAAATGATAATTATGAATTCTTGTGGTTGCACGGTGCGTTTAAGAGTTTATTATAAAAATCCAGCCATCCATGATTGATAAGTAAATATTGACCTGTTGCCATAGGATCTATAGAAAGGGAATTTTCCCTTTCAATGCTATATGGTGCCATAAATACTTAAGTTCCATCAACCTACTTTACCCAGCCTTTCGTAACCGCGATCAGACCGTACCAGTTTTGAATACATAGCGGTTTGTTGACAAACGTACAAGTGGGTTGGTGGAACGCTTTCACCTCAACAAATCAAGCATAGGGTAGTGTCTCAAGTACATAATGTAATACGCAAGTGTAACAATTGATTGTTTGAGGTTGATCTTTTTTGTATTCGGTTGTATAAACATCGCAAAGATACAGTAGTTCAAGCCACCAGGCACGCACGTCCTGTGCCTTCGGAACAATCGAAGTTGCCGCTGCAACGAACTAAAAATCGCTTCAATGTTAGCACCACCGATCTTTGTCTTTCTTGATTATGGCAACGATGAACGGCCAAGGTTTCTTGCATGTCTTCTTGGACTGTTAAATTCCATCATAGAATTTGTTAATGTCATGTTGGTGTATGTTTCAGGGGTGAGGGCGTGCCTGATCAGGTTCTATATTAGAATCCTCAGACTTGTTGACCGTGCAGTGATTTTTCACCATCGCAAGAACTTAAGAGATTTCTAGGAATAGTTTGCCTTACGTTCCTAATCGGTAAGTCAAATGTTTGCAATCCTTCGTAGCTGACCCACACAAATGATTTGTAATTAAACTGTGAATAATTTAATTTAAGCTTTAATACATTTTAATATATAGCGCCTTTTCTGCACTTGTTTTCCTTTGTGCTCTGCTGATTCTAATTCAGTTTGTCTCTTCATTATTTAACGGTTCGCAAGTAAGAGTCTGGTTATTGTCATTCGAGCATTTAGAAGCGTCAACGCATATTTCTAAAGCGAAAGCGAAAGAGAAACCTTAAAGGCTAAAAGGGAAGTCATATCTTGTTACAGAGAAGTTTAATGCATCGAAAATGTTTCATTATCTGGTCACAGTTTGGTGTTCCTGTGGACCGAGCTTTGGTGATTTGAGAGAAAAAATGCGCGCTCATAAAAAGCCTGCCAACGGCAAAGATTATTTCTTCCGTAGAATAGAAGTTCATCAATAATTAATAAGGAAATAGTACACTTATAAAAGCATCGTATATTCCGTTTGTTTTTGTTTGTTTTGTTTTTTTTTCAGTAAGAGATTGCCTTACAACAGTTGAAGTGTAGTTAGACTAACAGAAGCTAAAACTATCACTGCTCACGCCACTGAAGTTTGGGCTAATATCTGTTGCAGGAGGACGTACATCACTGTTGCTAGTTGTCTTCGAGACGGCAAATTGATCAGAACCATTGTTATTCCGGCTTCGTACATCACTCAGCTTGCGTAGAGGAGAATTTCAGTGACATCTAGCAAAGGTGAGATCAGATCCACCTGTTACACTCGTTGTAAGGACTGCAATTAAGGGGCCTGCCCAGTTGACATCTCCATGATTTCTCCGTGGAATGTTAAGTTGGGAAGTGGTTTACAGCTTTATCATATTAGGCACTGGTCTTAAATTAGAGGCGGAAAATGGAAAGAGATCGTCTTGAAATTTTCCTGACATCCTCTTTGTAAGGCTTTTTCATTTTTTGCAGACAACCCTCCCCTTCTCTACTCACTTAAAAATCGCAGTTCAATCATTAAAGCCTGGACTGTAAATTTATGATGGTGCTGTCATTTTTCCCTGCATAGGAACAACTGACCCTCCCCATATTTGCTCCAAATAAAATGATAGGAAGCTTTAGCCATAAGGAAGGCAACGGCAACGAGAACGTCACAATACAAAGTGAAGGTATAATGAGCGCAAAGAATTGATCTGCATGCTCTGCATCTGCGTTATACATTCGGTACGTCAGTTTCCCGTCCTAAGCAAAACAACAACGTCAAATGATCAAAATCAGCGACTTGAGGACAACGGCAGCCGACGAATTCAGATTTTTGATCTCTCTCTCTCTTCAAAATTTAACCAGTTTCATTTTGGACAACACACACATTTTACACAGTGAAAGAGTTGAAGTAATCCGGCGCGAACTGATTACAGATACGAGAATTTCTATTTTGAATCGATGTTCTCGTTGCGCCGTTGCGGTTGCCGTCCTTGTTGCTAAGCTTGTTGATTATCTGCCTCAGTTCGCCTCTTCTGTTGTTCAATAGATGGTTATAAACGGGTGTACAGTAGATCTGCCAGACAGATGCATCTTTTATTGAACGCTCGCTGTAGTTTGCATGTTCGCGCCGCGGACGTAATTTTATTGAAGGAATAAAGATGGCATGAAGTAAAAATCGCTGTCCTGGGTTCCTTTTTCGTAAAATTTATTATATATCGGCGTCGAGTTTGAATATACGAATGTACCGTGGGAACCAAAGATGCTGATTGGTGGGTTAGTCATGCATCAGTTGATTTCTTCATCTGTGGTTGGCATCGGAAGTTTGATTGATGGAAGCCAAAATGCAGTTTGGCCGTTGGCGCTTGAGGATGAATTCCGCAGAATTATGAAAAATGCAATAACTTGCTTACAGAGAAGTTTAATGCACCGAAAATGTTTCATTATCTGGTCACAGTTTGGTGTTCCTGTGGACCGAGCTTACGTGATTTGAAAGAAAAATTGCACGCTCGCAAAAAAGCCTGGCAACGGCAAATATTATTTCTTCCGTAGAATATAAGTTCATCAATAATTAATAAGGAAATGATACACCTATTAAAGCATCGTATATTCCGTTTGTTTTTGTTGTTGTTTTTTTTAAGAAGGGATTGCCTTACAACAGTTGAAGTGTAGTTAGACTTGCAGAAGCTAAAACTATCACTGCTCACGTCACTGAAGCTTGGGCTAACATCTGTTGCAGGAGGACGTACATCACTGTTGCTAGTTGTCTTCGAGACGGCAAAGTGATCGGAACCATTGTATTTCCGGCTTGGCATATCATTAAGCTTGTGTAGAGGAGAATTTCAGTGACACCCAGCAAAGGTGAGATCAGATCCACCTGTTACACTCGTTGTGAGGACTGCAAGAGGCTTGCCCCGTTGACATGTGCATGAGTTCTCCGTGGAATGTTAAGTTGGGAAGTGGTTTACAGCTTTATCATATTAGGCACCGGTCTTAAATTAGAGGCGGAAAATGGAAGGCAATCCTCTTCAAATTTTTCCTGATTTCGTTTTTTTAAAGCTTTTTTATCATTTGCTTACAACCCTCCCCTTCTGTACTCACTTAAAAATCGCAGTTCAATCATTAACTCCTGGACCGTAAATTTATTTATTTCTCTATATATTTACCAAGTAAGTCTTCACTCTTAAAAGAGTATGACAGACTGCTATCGTTTATCACGGTGGTATATATAATATTTCTCAAGGTTGTTTATATCACATTTATCACGATGGAAAATATCATTTTTACCTCAATTGCTTGTAATTTTGCAATCTGATTGGCTAATTTGCCGTTGTCAATAATAGCCTAGACAAAGCTGCTCGCGTCATGCTCGCGTCAATTTGTCAC
Source organism: Montipora capricornis (assembly GCF_036669925.1). Classification (NCBI taxonomy): domain Eukaryota; kingdom Metazoa; phylum Cnidaria; class Anthozoa; order Scleractinia; family Acroporidae; genus Montipora; species Montipora capricornis. The sequence continues at coordinate 22,347,320 of NC_090887.1, read as the reverse complement.
GCAATGTAATACCCAATCAGGAACGCTGATTTTGGGAAATAAACCGATCATATTGCTAGAAAGTTATAGACAACTCTTGCTCTTTCTTTGTGTCATGGTTTTGGTCACGCTCTGAAATAAACACTTTCTTTATCGTCGAATATTGTGGTAAGAAACAAATCGAAGGTGGTTCAGCGTTGTCTGTACTCTTATCGACAACGATATTCGTCATCAGAGTGGTCAAAATGTTGTGGACCCACGAGGCTTAGCAGAGTCCTAATTATTGACCGGTAGCCTGGGAGCAGGCCCTTCGAGGGACTGGGGCTGGGTGTAGAATGTGGCCCTCTACTTCTCTCCCACCGCAGAGAGAGAGCCTGCTCGCTGGCGAATTGACCGGTTGACAACAGAATATTTGCAAAGGGACGTTGCCCGTCACTGTGCTGTTAACTAAACTGTTGTGCGATAAAGAGTTAAGTTGTTCAGCAGTCTTTTTGAAGACCCTTCTACAGCTAACTAAACCTGTATGGCTTGTATTACTGACTTAAAGGCAAGCACAAGGTATTAGGTAAAATAGGTCGTAAATGGCATAATTTGGGATATTGTTGTTTAGTTCCTTATGTCGTGTTATCTTTAAAAGAGCCCCTTTGGGTATCTCATATTTGCTCATTGCACTTAAGACCATTTCCAGAAAGCTGATAGTTCAAGGAATAGCAAAGATTTCCACGGCACTTGTTAAACCGGGGAAGAAAAAAATCGCATGACTCCGAAGTTAAAGTTTGACATTATGCTCTCGTATGTATTCCGCTCCACCATGTGTTGCCATGTCCGTCTAGATAACAGGACTGAATTCTGGAGTTTCAAGTTAAAAGACGCCCTACGACGCTAATACACTGATTTTTCTACCAAGAAAAAATGAAATATTTTAAGATCGGCCTATTGTGGAAAGAATGAAGCCTTTACAAAATATGTCACGGTATTAGAAGGTTGTTCTCGATTGTTCTTCTTTCAATGCCAGGTGAAACTTGCTTGCGACTGATTATTGCCTTTCTACCCAATCATTCTATTCTTACGTCAGTGTTTGCGTCCTCATTTCTCTAAGATTGTTTTAAAATGGAAGGTGATAACTATAATTTCTTGTGCATGACGCATTAGGATACTTCAGTTTGCTCATTGAGCAGGCTAAAAACTGAAACGTCTATAGTTAACAGTCGGCATTTCCAGCAAAAAGACACATGCATAGTTATTTTAACAGATATAAACTGCATAGCGCTGTCTGAGTACACCTTTTTAGCATAACTGGGCTAAAATGATTATGAATTCTTGTGACTGCAGGGTGCGTTTACGAGTTTATTATAAAAATCCAGCCATCCATGATTGATAAGTAAATATTGACCTGTTGCCATAGGATCTATAGAAAGGGAATTTTCCCTTTTCATTGCTATATGGTGCCATAAATACTTAAGTTCTATCAACCTACCAGTTTCGAATACATAGTGGTTTGTGGACAAACGTGCAAGTGAGGTTGATGGAACGCTTTCAGCTCAACAAATCAAGACTAGGGTAGTGTCTCAAGTATATAATGGAATACGCAAGCGCGTAGCAATTGATTGTTTGCGGTTGATCGCGTTTATATTCAGTGCTATAAACATCGCAAAGCTATGTCCTGTGCCTTCGCTGTTAACCCTTTCAGCCCCGATAGTGCCAAATGGCACATATAGATTTTACTCTGTCTAACGCCAGACGATTTTACTCGTCAATGGGGAACCCCTCGGGGCTTAAAGGGTTAAGCTAACAACGTGAAAAAACTATGTCCATGTTTAACCATTTCAGCCCCGATAGTACCAAAAGGCACTTACCCATTTTACTCTGTCTAACGCCAGACGATTTTACTCGTCAATCGGGAACCCCTCGCTGCTTAAAGGGTTAACTACCTTAATGTGCAATGGCGATGTTCAGCAGTCTTTATAAAGCTCCTTCTACAGCTAACTACACCTGTATAGCTTATATTACTGATTTAAAGGCAAGCACAAGGTAGGTAAAATACGTCGTAAATGGCATAATTCGGGACATTGTTCTAACTTCCTTCTGTCGCTTCATCTTTGAAAGAGCTCCTTTGAGTATTTCACGTTTGTTCATTACACTTAAAACCATTTCCGGAAAGCTGATAGTTCAAGGAATAGCAAAGATTTCCACGGAACTTGTTAAACCGGGGAAGAAAAAGATCGCATGACTCCGAAGTTAAGTTTCACATTATGCTCTCAAATGTATTCCGCTCCACCATGTGTTGCCATGTCCATCTAGATAACAGGACTGAATTCTGAAGTTTCAAGTTAAAAGACGCCCTACGACGCTAAGACACCGATTTGTCTGCCAAGAAAGAAAGAAACATTTTAAGTCTTTACAAAATATGTCACGGTATTAGAAGGTTGTTCTCGATTGTTCTTCTTTCAATGCCAAGTTAAACTTGCTTGCGACTGATTATGCTGGCTGCAAAAATTGCTTTTCTATCCATTCTATTCTTACGTCAGTGTTTGCGTCCTCATTTCTCTAACATTGTTTTAACACGGAAGGTGATAACTATAATTTCTTGTGCATGACGAATTAGGATTTTTCAGTTTGCTCATTGAGCAGTCTAAAAACTGAAACATCTATAGTTAACAGTCAGCATTTCCAGCAAAAGGACAGATGCATAGTTATTTTAAAAGAAATAAACTGCATAGCGCTGTCTGAGTGAACCTTTTAAGCATAACTGCGCTAAAATGATAATTATGAATTCATGTGGCTGCAGGGTGCGTTTAAGAGTTTATTATAAAAATCCAGCCATCCATGATTGATAAGTAAATATTGCCCTGTTGGCATAGGAGCTATAGAAAGGGAATTTTCCCTTTTCAATGCTATACGGTGCCATAAATACTTAAGTTCCATCAACCTACTTTACCCAGCCTTTCGTAACCGCGATCAGACCGTACCAGTTTTGAATACATAGCAGTTTGTGGACAAAGTAAACGTGCAAGTAGGTTGGGGAACGCTTTCACTTCAACAAATCAAGCCTAGGGTAGTGTCTCAAGTACATAATGGAATACGCAAGGGCGTAGCAATTGATTGTTTGAGGTTGATCTTTTTTATATTCGGTGCTATAAACATCGCAAAGCTACAGTAGTTAAACCACCAGGCACGCATGTCCTGTGCCTTCGAAACGATCGAAGTTGCAGCTGCGACGAACTAAAAATCTCTTCAATGTTAGCACCACTGATCTTTGTTTTTCTTGATTATCGCAACGATGAACGGCTAAGGTAATTTGCATGTCTTCTTGGACTGTTAAATTCCATCATCGAATTTGTTAATGCCATGTTGGTGTCTGTTTCAGGGGTGAGGGCGTGGCTGATCAGGTTCTATATTAGAATCCTCAGACTTGTTGACCGTGCAGTGTTTTTTCACCATCGCAAGAACTTAAGAGATTTCTAGGAAAAGTTTGCCTTACGTTCCTAATCGGTAAGTCAAATGTTTGCAATCCTTCGTAGCTGAACCACACAAATGATTTGTAATTAAACTGTGAATAATTTAATTTAAGCTTTAATACATTTTAAATGTATAGCGCCTTTACTGCACTGGGTTTCCTTTGTACTCTGCTGAGTCTAATTCAGTTTGTCTCTTCATTATTTAACGGTTCGCAAGTAAGAGTCTGGTTATTGTCATTCCAGCATTTAGAAGCGTCGACGCATATTTCTAAAGCGAAAGCGAAGGAGAAACCTTTAAGGCTAAAAGGGAAGTCATATCTTGTTACAGAGAAGTTTAATGCACCGAACATATTTCATTATCTGGCCACAGTCTGGTGTTCCTGTGGACCGAGCTTACGTGATTTGAGAGAAAAATTGCACGCTCGCAAAAAAGCCTGGCAACGGCAAATATTATTTCTTCCGTAGAATAGAAGGTTATCAATAATTAATAAGGAAATAGTGCACCTATTAAAGCATCTTATATTCCGTTTGATTTTGATTTTGTTTTTTTTTTGTAGTAAGGGATTGCCTTACAACAGTTGAAGCGTAGTTAGACTAGCAGAAGCTAAAACTATCACTGCTCACGTCACTGAAGTTTGGGCTAATATCTGTTGTAGGACGACGTACATCTCTGTTGCTCGTTGTCTTCGAGACGGCAAATTGATCGGAACCATTGTACTTCCGGCTTCGTATATCACTCAGCTTGCGTAGAGGAGAATTTCAGTGACATCTAGCAAAGGTGAGATCAGATCCACCCGTTACACTGTTTTTAAGGACTGCAAGGGGCCTGCCCAGTTGACATCTCCATGAGTTCTCCGTGGATTGTTAAGTTGGGAAGTGGTTTATAGCTTTATCATATTACGCACCGGACTTAAGTTAGAGGCGGAAAATGGAAAGAGATTGTCTTGAAATTTTCCTGACTTCCTCTTTGTAGAGCTTTTTCATTTTTTGCTTACAACCCTTCCCTTCTCCACTCTCTTAAAAATCGCAGTTCAATCATTAAAGCCTGCCGGACTTATCACGGTGCTGTCATTTTTTCCTGCATAGGAACCACTGACAATCCCCATATTTGCACGAAATAAAATGATAGGAAGCTTTAGCCATAAGGAAGGCAACGGCAACGAGAACGTCACAATACAAAGTAAAGATATAATGAGCGAAAATAATTGATCTGCATGCTCTGCATCTGCGTTTTACACTCGGTACGTCAGTTTCCCGTCCTAAGCAAAACAACAACGTCAAATGATCAAAATCAGCGACTTGAGGACAACGGCAGCCGACGAATTCAGATTTTTGATCTCTCTCTCTCTTCAAACTTTAACAGGTTTCATTTTGGACAACACACACACTTTACACAGTGAAAGAGTTGAAGTAATCCGGCGCGAACTGATTACAGATACGAGAATTTCTATTTTGAATCGATGTTCTCGTTGCGCCGTTGCGGTTGCCGTCCTTGTTGCTAAGCTCCTTGATGACCTGCCTCAGTTCGCCTCTTCTGTTGTTCAAGAGATCGTTATAAACGGGTGTACAGTAGATCTGCCAGACAGATGCATCTTTCATTGAACGCTCGCTGTAGTTTGCACGTTCGCGCCGCGGACGTAATTTTATTGAAGGAATAAAGATGACATGAAGTAAAAATCGCTGTCCTGGGTTCCTTTTTCGTAAAATTTATTATATATCGGCGTCGAGTTTGAATATACGAATGTACCGTGGGAACCAAAGATGCTGATTGGTGGGTTAGTCATGCATCAGTTGATTTCTTCATCTGTGGTTGGCATCGGAAGTTTGATTGATGGAAGCCAAAATGCAGTTTGGCCGTTGGCGCTTGAGGATGAATTCCGCAGAATTATGAAAAATGCAATAACTTGTTTACGACTTATTATGTTTTTACCCAGACAAAGTGACCTTAACGCGGCACCTGATTATATCATGACGTTCCAGTTGATGACCAACCGCTGTTTCGGGGAATACACCTTATTCATAACTGGCCGCCTTTTAAATATACTTTTGTTTTTATTCAAATTATGCACCTATCAATGTTAAGCCCCAGGATGGGAAGGGAGGGGGGGGGGGGGATCGGGCTACCCACGGGGCTTTGACTGTGAAGTCTGTCCCAAGGGTGGGGATTTTGATCGTACGACATATCCCCAGGGTGGAGAATTTGACATGGCCACCATCTTGGATAATAAATAGGGCTTGGAAATCAATCTTTTCCCTCCCCAGGTAGTGAGGGAAAGGCCCTGGAAACGAGGTTGCCTGAAAATAACTCCGCCATCTTGAAAAATACCCAGAAGGCGTTGAAATGAACTTCCCACATTTGTGAGAGGTGGCTGAACGAAAGGTGAGGGGTACATACATTGCACTCTTATTGTGTGCAGCAAGGTCTAAAGGATATTATTTTGGCCACCTCTACTCGCCCCAGCGTGGGGGCTTTTGATACTTTTGGCAAATTATGTTGTCCCGGGGATGGGGAATTTGACTCATTTTTTTCAGAAAATGTCAAAATCCCCAAATATTTCACGGTATTAGAAGGTCGTTCTCGATGGTTCTTCTTTCAATGCCAGGTGAAGCTTGCTTGTGACTAATTATGCTGGCTGCAAAAATTGCCTCAATTTCTATGCATTCCATTCTTACGTCAGTGTTTGCGTCCTCATTTCTATAAGGTTGTTTTAAAACTGAAGGTCATAACTAGAAGAAATGAAACAACTCTAATTTCTTGTGCATGACGCATTACAATACTTGATGCACTTTGTTTTCAGTTTGTTCATTGAGCAGTCTAAAAACTGAACCATCTATAGTTAACAGTCAGTATTTTCAGCGGAAGGACAGATGCATTGTTATTTTAACAGAAATAAACTGCATAGCGCTGTCTGAGTGAACCTTCTCAGCACAACTGCGCTTAAATGATAATTATGAATTCTTGTGACTGCAGGTTGCGTTTACGAGTTTATTATAAAAATCCAGCCATCCATGATTGATAAGTCAATATTGACCTGTCGCCATAGGATCTATAGAAAGGTAATTTTCCCTTTTCATTGCTAGATGGTGCCATAAATACTTAAGTTCTATCAACATACCAGTTTCGAATACATAGTGGTTTGTGGACAAACGTGCAAGTGAGGTTGGTGGAACGCTTTCAGCTCAACAAATCAAGACTAGGGTGGTCGGTCTCAAGTACATGATGGAATGCGCAAGCGCGTAGCAATTGATTGTTTGCGGTTGATCGTGTTTATATTCAGTGCTATAAACATCGCAAAGCTATGTCCTGTGCCTTCACTGTTTTGGGGAATACACCTCATTTCAAAATTAATGCCGCCATTTAAAGATACTTTTCTTTTTATTCAAATTATGCATCTATCAATGTTAAGCCCCAGTGGGGGAGGTCTCTCCCAAGGGTGGGGATTTTCATCGTACGACATATCCCCAGGGTGGGGAATTTGACATGGCCACCATCTTGGATAATGAAGAGGGCTTGGAAATCAATCTTGTTCCCAAGGCTTTTCCCTCCCCAGGTAGTGAGGGAAAGGCCCTGGAAACGAGGTTGCCTGAAAATAACTCCGCCATCTTGAAAAATACCCAGAAGGCGTTCAAATTAACTTCCCACATTTGTGAGAGGTGGCTGGATGAAAGGTGAGGGGTACATACATTGCACTCTTATTGTGTGCAGCAAGGTCCAAAGGATATTATTTTGGCCACCTCTACTCGCCCCAGCGTGTGAGCTTTTGATACTTTTGGGAAATTATGTTGTCCCGGGGGTGGGGAATTTGACTCATTTCTTTCAGAAAATGTCAAAATCATCACCCCTTCCCCGAGACCCCCCCCCCCCCCACCGTGGGGATTAACATTGATAGGTGCATTAGCCATTGATGCCTCGTTCTCAAGCTTCACATTCAAAAGAATATTTTGCCTTAAACGAGGCATCAAGGTATATTTTAAATAAAAACATATGAATATCTAAATAGCGGCCAATTTGGAATAAGGTGTATGAGTCGGCTAAAAAAGCCTCTTCTCTCTGAGGATACCCCGTTCGATAGTCAGCGGAGCTTCTGCCAGAAGAGCAGCTTATAAAATCAATGAATAATCTGTGAGAAAAAGCTTTGGGTTCGACCTCAACCCTGACTCAACTTGTACGACGTGTATTTTTGATTCACTGTCAAACTCCAGTCACCCATAGTCGAATCCTAATTATTGACCGGTTGCCAACAGGATATTTGCAAAGGGACGTTTCCCTTCACTGTGCTGTTAAGGAAATTGTTGTGCCATGGAGATGTAACTTTTTCAGCAGTCTTTTTGAAGCCCTTCTACAGCTAACTAAACCTGTATAACTTGTATTACTGACTTAAAGGCAAGCACAAGGTGGTAAAATACGTCGTAAATGGATGATAATTCGGGACATTGTTCTAACTTCCTTCTGTCGCGTCATCTTTGAAAGAGCTCCTTTAAGTATCTCACGTTTGCTCATTACACTTAAGACCATTTCCGGAAAGCTGATAGTTCAAGGAATAGCAAAGATTTCCACGGAACTTGTTAAACCGGGGAAGAAATAAATCGCATGATTCCGAAGTTAAGTTTGACTGATATTATGCTCTCGTGTGTATTCCGCTCCACAAAGTGTTGTCATGTCCATCCAGATAACAGGACTGAATTCTGAAGTTTTATGTTGAAAGACGCCTTACGACACTAGTACACTGATTTGTCTGCCCAGAAAGAATGAAACATGTTAAGTTCGGCCTATTGTCCAAAGAATGAAGCTTTTACGAAATATGTCACGGTATTAGAAGGTTGTTCTCGATTGTTCTTCATTCAATGCTAGGTGAAACTTGCTTGCGACTGATTATGCTGGCTGCAAAAATTGCCTTTCTATCCATTCCATTCTTACGTCAGTGTTTGGGTCCTTATTTCTATAAGGTTGTTTTAAAACTGAAGGTCATAACTAGAAGAAATGAAACAACTCTAATTTCTTGTGCATGACGCATTAGAATACTTGATGCACTTTGTTTTCAGTTTGTTCATTGAGCAGTCTAAAAACTGAAACATCTATAGTTAACAGTCAGTGTTTCCAGCAGAAGGACAGATGCATTGTTATTTTAACAGAAATAAACTGCATAGCGCTGTCTGAGTGAACCTTTTCAGCATAACTGCGCTAAAATGATAATTGTGAATTCCTGTGACTGCAGGGTGCGTTTACGAGTTTATTATAGAAATCCAGCCATCCATGATTGATAAGTAAATATTGACCTGTTGCCATAGGATCTATACATAGGGAATTTTCCCTTTTCTTTGCTATATAGTGCCATAAACACTTAAGTTCCATCAACCTACTTTACCCAGCCTTTCGTAACCGCGATCAGACCGTACCAGTTTCGAATACATCGTGGTTTGTGGACAAACGTGCAAATGAGGTTGGTGGAACGCTTTCAGCTCAACCAATCAAGCATAGGGTAGTGTCTCAAGTACATAATGGAATACGCAAGTGCGTAGCAATTGATTGTTTGCGGTGGATCGTGTTTATATTCAGTGCTATGAAAATCATATCCTGTGCCTTCGAAACGATCGAAGTTGCAGCTGCGACGAACTAAAAATCGCTTGAATGTTAGCACCACCGATCTTTGTCTTCCTTGATTATGGTTACGATGAACGGCTAAGGTATCTTGCATGTCTTCTTGGACTGTTAAGTTCCATCATCGAATTTGTTAATGTCATGTTGGTGTCCGTTGTTTCAGGGGTGAGGGCGTGGCTGATCAGGTTCTATATTAGAGTCCTCAGACTTGTTGACCGTGCAGTGATTTTTCACCATCGCAAGAACTTAAGAGACGTCTAGGAAAAGTTTGCCTTACATTCCTAATCGGTAAGTCAAATGTTTGCGATCCTTCGTAACTGAACCACACGAATGATTTGTAATTAAACTGTCAATAATTTAATTTAATCTTTAATACATTTAAATATTTTGCGCTTGTACTACACTGGTTTTCCTTTGTGCTGTTATGGTGATTTTGATTCAGTTTGTTTCTTCGTTATTTAACGGTTCGAAGTAAAAGCCTGGTTATTGTCATTTGAGCTTTACCTTAAAAAGCAAAACCTCTTGAAGCGTGAAGTCTTGCCATTTTTTTTTTCTCGTCTCCTAACTTGAAATCATGGCAAAGGACCAGCTTTATAGAGCAAGCGTATGCTTTTCACAGTGACTTCTCTCGCCTGAAAAGCTTTCCGGACTTTGCAGAAACGGGCTGCTCACTATAAGTATAGTACAATTTGGGTCTGTATGTTATCATTTAACTATGTTTTCATTCAGTTTTTCTTTCCCTCCTTGCAGGAAGAGTGAACTGTGAAGGATTGTTGTTTGTCTTCATCCAAATAGACCATTACTAAAGGTAAGGAGTGTTGACACCTGAAAGAGTTTCCCTGCGCCAAAACTAAAAAAAATCCTTAATTACAACCCCATTATCGAGAAGATTACCATCCGAAAGCGTATCATTTGCAAAGCCACGTCTACGGAGCTCGAGACACTGGAGTTTCTGCAAAAACATGTGTATGACTAACATGCCTTGTAAACAACTTAGGGATTGTCTCACTAAAACGTCCATCCTTCCTCTATCGACGACCTAGAGACGGAAGTGAAAAACGTCAGTAAAGGCCTCTTCTGTTGTTCAAGAGATGGTTATGAACGGGTGTACAGTATATCTGCCAGACAGATGCATCGTTCATTGAAGGCTCGCCGTAGTTTGCACGTTGGCGCCGCAGACGTAGGAAAATTGAAGCAGTAAAGATGACATGAAGTAAAAATCGCTGTCCTGGGTTCCTTTTTCGTAAAATGTATCACAGAAAAAACATTCAAAACCACACTTTAAATTTAGCATTATTTGCGAAAATAAATAAATAAAAGTAAAAATAAAAGCATCTTAGTATATATATAAGTTACTAAGTGATCCTTTGTACTACTTCTGACACTAACGCAATAATTATTTTTAACAAGGTCTGACTAAACGCTGAACCTGACTAAGTATGGCCACTGGACCGCAATACACTGAGGAGCAACTGAACTACTTCAGGATCTGCTTTATCACTACTGATGTGATAACTGAGGGCCTGCGAACAATCTTCAAACAAGAATGGGACAACCGTTACAAGGCAACTTTGGGAGAATGGAAAGACGAACCCCGAAATGGACTGGACTTCAAAAACCAGGAGTCGCCAAGAAACCAAAGAAAAAACACGGGTCTTCTGGCAACCATGGTTAACGGAAATAGAGCAGAATGGGATTGCACCATGCTCTTTTACGCTATACTGTACTCCGACTGTATTGGAATAGGCCTAAACACAGTAGTCCGATCAAATGTGGATGATTTGAGAAATTTTCGTAATCAAGACTTTGCTCATTTGCCACAAGGCCATGTCAAGGAGTCAGAGTTTCAAACTGCTGTAGGTAAAGTTGTAGTTGCCTTTCAAGCACTTGGCCTCCCCGATCTAAAGATTCAAGAAATCAGAACTCAGAAGAGTTTTCCGACGGGCGAGTTACGAAAAGTCTTGCAAGAAGTCGACCACCTAAAAGACGAACTGAAAGACAAAGAACAGGAACTTGGAGAAAAATGTGAAACCCTTAAGGAAACAGAAAAGCATCGAAAGGTCCTTGAAGAGCAGTTACTAACTCAAGCTCCTGCAGCATTTTGCATTCTCCCACCCAAACCATCGCACGATGTTGCCGAACGAGATCATGAATTGGCTAAGATAGCTCAACAGCTAAAGCAACTGAAAGAAACCAACGAGAACCGATTAACTTCTCTGTACCCATCAGGAAACCCTGGAAGCGGCAAATCTCAGTTAGCTGGTCTTGCCGCAAAGAAATTCTTTGATGACAAAAAACAAATCGCGGGCGAGAATGCATTCGTGATGACTCTAAATGCGCAAAGTCTTGATTCTCTGTTAGATTCCTACGTCTCTTTTTCTCGTAATCTAAAGTGTTCAGAATATGCAGTCACAAGTACTCTAAACGACAAAGATCTGAAGACGGAGGGGAAGATTGCCAACATAAAGTCATTAATTAGTACCAAAGTTGAGCTTTACTCATCGTGGCTGTTAGTGGTGGACAATGTCGCCAGCATAAGTGAAATGAATCCTCATTTGCCAGAGACCGGAGACACGCACTGGTGTAAAGGTCAGCTGCTGATCACATCGCAAGACACCGCTGCTATTCCTTCAGAAACCTCTTTCAGCAATCACATCTCTGTGAGCAAGGGCATGACACCATCTGACGCCATTTCCTTATTAGCCTCTCTCTCCGGCATCGCTGACGGTGAGACTGAAAAAGAAGTTGCTCGGGCATTAGATTACCAACCCCTTGCCTTAGCAAGCGCCGCTATCTTTGTCAAACAAGTTCGGGTAGCATCTTCGAATTTTGGCTGGAAAGGCTACCTCGAGAAGCTTGAGAGGGGTCAGCGTGCTAACACTGAGGATTTTCTTGCCATGACAAACCAAAGCTACCCAATCTCTATGACCACAGCGATTTCATTAGCCGTGGACGGCGTGATGTCATCTGACAAGGTTGTGAATCACACATTCGGTTTTATTTCTCTCTGTGGTCAGCAACCATTAAACCTTGACCTTGTGATAAAGTACAGCCTAAATGTCGAGAACGAAAGCGATGGGAGTGGATTAGACGCTTCTGCGGACAAAGATATCATTGGTTTAAGGATTCGAAAAAGCTCGCTGCTGTTAGTTGAAGAAGACGAGAGTGGCGTCTACGTTCAAGTACATCAAATTGTGAGAAATGTCACCCAAACTAGAATCAAAAAGTATTCGGAGGCTCAATATTTTCAAATCATTCATTGGGGTATTACCTCATTTAGTCAGTTTATAGATGAGAAAAATCTTGATAAAAAAGACTCTATTTCTAAAAGCTTCCAGCTGCTACCTCATTTGAAGTGCCCAATAACAAAAATTGAAACGGTATTCAATGTACCTGACTTATCAAAAGTCAATTTAAATGTGAAAGATTATCCAAATTATTTCATTAGGTTTAGCACAATTTGTGCTAATCATTGCGACTTTAATAGAGCCAAAAGCATCTGTAAGGTAGCTCTAAAATTAATTCAGCATGGTGGTGTATTTTGTGAGGGAGACTTGGCAGCAGTCTATGATGTGTTAGGCAATGTCCATCACATGATGGGTGAGTTTCAAGAATCAAAAGAGTATCATGAACGCGCTCTTGCTATACGGATAGAAAAGTTGGGATCTCAGCATATCGATGTCGCAACCAGTTACAACAACATAGCCAATATACTCCATAACCAAGGTGACCTGGAACAAGCAAAGGAGTATCATGTTCGCGCTCTTGCTATAGGGATAGAAAAGTTGGGATCTCAGCATATCAATGTCGCAACCAGTTACAACAACATAGCCACTATACTCCGTGACCAAGGTGACCTGGAACAAGCAAAGGAATATCACGATCGCGCTCTTGCTATGCAGATAGAAAAGTTGGGATCTCAGCATATCAAGGTCGCAATCAGTTACAACAACATAGCGACTGTACTCCATGACCAAGGTGACCTGGAACAAGCAAAGGAGTATCATGATCGCGCTCTTGTTATACGGATAGAAAAGTTGGGATCTCAGCATATCGATGTCGCAACCAGTTACAACAACATAGCCACTGTACTCCGTGCCCAGGGTGACCTGGAACAGGCAAAGGAGTATCATGATCGCGCTCTTGCTATAGTGATAGAAAAGTTGGGATCTCAGCATATCAATGTCGCAACCAGTTACAACAACATAGCCACTATACTCCATGACCAAGGTGACCTGGAACAAGCAAAGGAGTATCTCGATCGCGCTCTTGCTATACAGATAGAAAAGTTGGGATCTCAGCATATCCATGTCGCATCCAGTTACAACAACATAGCCACTGTACTCCATGACCAAGGGGACCTGAAACAAGCAAAGGAATATCACGATCGCGCTCTTACTATACGGATAGAAAAGTTGGGATCTCGGCATATCGATGTTGCATCCAGTTACAACAACATAGCCACTCTGCTACAAGACCAAGGTGACCTGGAACAGGCAAAGGAGTATCAGGATCGCGCTCTTGCTATACAGATAGAAAAGTTGGGATCTCAGCATATCGATGTCGCAACCAGTTACAACAACATAGCCACTATACTCCGTGACCAAGGTGACCTGGAACAAGCAAAGGAATATCACGATCGCGCTCTTGCTATGCAGATAGAAAAGTTGGGATCTCAGCATATCAAGGTCGCAATCAGTTACAACAACATAGCGACTGTACTCCATGCCAAGGGCAACCTGAAATAGGCAAAGGAGTATCATGTTCGCGCTCTTGCTATACAAATAGAAAAGGTGGGATCTCAGCATATCGATGTCGCATCCAGTTACAACAACATAGCCAGCGTACTCCGTGCCCAGGGTGACCTGGAACAGGCAAAGGAGTATCATGATCGCGCTCTTGTTATACGGATAGAAAAGTTGGGATCTCAGCATATCGATGTCGCATCCAGTTACAACAACATAGCCACTATACTCCATGACCAAGGTGACCTGGAACAAGCAAAGGAGTATCTCGATCGCGCTCTTGCTATTCTGATAGAGAAGTTGGAATCTCAGCATATCGATGTTGCATCCAGTTAGAACAACATAGCCAGTGTACTCTGTGCCCAGGGTAACCTGGAACAAGTAAAGGCGTATCATGATCGCGCTCTTGCTATACGGATAGAAAAGTTGGGATCTCAGCATATCGATGTCGCATCCAGTTACAACAACATAGCCATTGTACTCCATGACCAAGGTGACCTGGAACAGGCAAAGGAGTATCTTGATCGCGCTCTTGCTATACGGATAGAAAAGTTGGGATCTCAGCATATCGATGTCGCATCCAGTTACAACAACATAGCCACTCTACTCCATGGCCAAGGTGACCTGGAACAGGCAAAGGAGTATCTCAATTGCGCTCTTGCTATTCGGATAGAAAAGTTGGGATCTCAGCATATGGATGTTGCATCAAGTTACAACAACATAGCCAGTGTACTCCGAGCCCAGGGTGACCTGGAACAGGGTAAGGAGTATCACGATTGCGCTCTTGCTATACGGATAGAAAAGTTGGGATCTCAGCATATCAATGTCGCATCCAGTTACAACAACAAAGCCAGTGTACTTCATGACCAAGGTGACCTGGAACAAGCAAAGGACTATCATGATCACGCTCTTGCTATATGCATAGAAAAGATGGGATCTCAGCATATTGTTGTCGCACCCAGTTACAACGACATAGCCATTGTACTCCATGACCAAGGTGACCTGGAACAAGCAAAGGAGTACCTCAATTGCACTCTTGCTATACGGATACAAAATTTGGGATCTCAGCATATCGATGTCGCATCCAGTTACAACAACATAGCCAGTGTACTCCGTGCCCAGGGTGACCTGGAACAGGCAAAGGAGTATCTGGATCACGCTCTTGCTATACGGATAGAAAAGTTGGGATGTCAGCATACCCATGTCGCATCCAGTTACAACAACATAGCTACCCTACTCCCTGACCAAGGTGACCTGGAACAAGCAAAGGAGTATCTCAATTGCGCTCTTGCTATTCGGATAGAAAAGTTGGGATCTCAGCATATGGATGTTGCATCAAGTTACAACAACATAGCCAGTGT
This sequence comes from Montipora capricornis, assembly GCF_036669925.1. NCBI lineage: Eukaryota > Metazoa > Cnidaria > Anthozoa > Scleractinia > Acroporidae > Montipora > Montipora capricornis. The sequence goes on along the minus strand of NC_090887.1, from coordinate 22,332,178 downwards.
ACTCCGAGCCCAGGGTGACCTGGAACAGGGTAAGGAGTATCACGATTGCGCTCTTGCTATACGGATAGAAAAGTTGGGATCTCAGCATATCAAGGTCGCATCCAGTTACAGCAACAAAGCCAGTGTACTTCATGACCAAGGTGACCTGGAACAAGCAAAGGACTATCATGATCACGCTCTTGCTATATGCATAGAAAAGATGGGATCTCAGCATATTGTTGTCGCACCCAGTTACAACGACATAGCCATTGTACTCCATGACCAAGGTGACCTGGAACAAGCAAAGGAGTATCTCAATTGCACTCTTGCTATACGGATAAAAAAGTTGGGATCTCAGCATATCGATGTCGCATCCAGTTACAACAACATAGCCAGTGTACTCCGTGCCCAGGGTGACCTGGAACAGGCAAAGGAGTATCTGGATCACGCTCTTGCTATACGGATAGAAAAGTTGGGATGTCAGCATACCCATGTCGCATCCAGTTACAACAACATAGCCAGTGTACTCCGTGCCCAGGGTGACCTGGAACAAGCAAAGAAATATCATGTTCGCGCTCTTGCTATACGGATAGAAAAGTTGGGATCTCAGCATAT
>NC_090887.1:22319084-22324084 GCF_036669925.1 Montipora capricornis | reverse complement strand
ATAGTTGTATATAATTATTGTTTTGTTGTTTAACTTCACAGCTGCTTTGCAAAGATATTTTTTGTCCTGCTTTGAGACAAGGAGATTGAAGTCTTCCAACAAATATGAAGAGCATAAGCGGGTTACAAGGAGGAATGGTCGGCAAAAAGAGGTAGAGATAGTTCATACGAGCGTTTGAGAGTTTGAGTTGGTAAAAACATGTGAAATGGGCAAATGAGTACAGTAGTCTGGCATAAAAGCATGTCCAAAAGAATATAGTTGAATGTTCATGATGGAAAATTTCTTTTCACACTATCACTGCATTTACCATGTAACTCTTTCTCCATTATCTTTCAGAAATTAACTAGGCGTACAGCAGCACTGGAGATGGTGAAATGGTGTGATGCAAGGGAGAAGGGGAGTGCTGCTGAGGTGTTACTCCTCGAGGCAATGAGCAGCGAGGAAAGCTCAAATGAAGATGGAGAGGGGGAGCCAAAATTGGTTGGCTACTCAGTGAAGAGACTGAGTTGGGAGAGTAGGTCACTTCGAAAAACAAAGAAAAAACTTGGTAAGGCATACAACAATTCCCTCACAAAGAGGGCAAGAGACAGAATCCTTCCTAGAAATGTTGCAAAGGAACTTTCTCAACGTCAGCTACCTGCTGAAGGTTTCCAGAGTGGGCTGTTAATGTTGAGTCTTAAATAATGACGTGCTTTAATGATTAGCATATATATATATATAAATATTTTAAGAGGAAAAAAGGACGCAACTACATTTCCCGACAAGCCTGAAGAGTGAAGCGATTCACGAAACAGGCTTGTCGGGAAATGTAGTTGCGTCCTTTTTTCCTCTTAAAATATTTATTCCGCTCTGCTTTAACGTATTGAGCACTGTTCCACGAGAAAATCGACTTACAGACTCCCTATATATATATATATATATATACATATTGTATATATATATATGTATAATAGTTCAATGAATGGGACTAGTCGTTTGACATTTGCCTACAGGCCTGTTTCGTGGAGGCTTTAAGCTTCCACTCTTCAGGGCTTTTTAATTAAATTGTGTGTTCCCTGCAGTATTTATAAATGGTCATCTTTCCACATACGTGCGTACAAAAAATTCACGAGGTCATTAGTGTAAGTGTCCACAAACTCGCTATCACAAGCATTCGCAAGATCGCTATCATAAGCATTTACAAGATCGTTCGTGCGTAGCGTAACTTGAATGCTTGTTATCACACTATCCGTTCTTTATAAGAAATTTTCTTGCGTGCTATCCGTTCTTTATAAGAAATTTTCTTGCGTGCCTACATGTGCTAATCAATTCTGATCTTTTGTTCAGGGATGCAAGATCGCTGTGACAGATAATAAAGAACTTTTCTAAGTTACACAGATTGCATGTTTTTGTTACGTTCGTGTACGCTCTCGCCTTTCCCAGGATCTTCCATGTTACTTGATAGTTAGCTCCTTCTTCCTTTAAATGCCATATGTGTTTACTCAGCTCGGTTTGATTCCGTTGCGTTTCCTTGGTAAATGATTGCTTGTGATTTGCGAGTCTGGCCTTGAAAGTGGTGTCAGTGAGCCCTACGTATGTTTGTACGCTTTCGTTGTTGCCCGATGTGACGGTTGCTTGGTAAACGATACCCTTGGCTAGGCACTGATTATCTAAAGGGCACTCTGCCTTCTTTCTACAATTGCATAGGTTTTGGCTGGGGTCTTCTGTGTTTGGCTTTATCAGATTCTTGTTGTGCGCGCTAATAATTGATTTCACGTTGGGCATGCAGCTGTATGACAGCTTAAGGGTGTTGCGATTGAATATGGCGTGCAGGACGTGGCGCCTAGGGAAACATTCCCTCACGATTTTCAGAAACTCTCTTCCTAGGTTGGTTTTTACTCTGGCGTCAAACGGAGGGTTGAACCAGGTGATGTTTCTAGTTCGTTTTCGCCGTCTTTTATTTCTTCGATCTTTCGGTAACACACCCTCATACGTCCACGCAAAGAGTAACCACCCGCCCGAAATACTGAAACGTATCCCAGAAAGCATAAACCAAAGGCTGTCAGACATATCATCCGATGAGAGGGAATTCAACAATGCAGCTCCACCGTACCAAGCGGCCCTGGAAAAAAGTGGCTACGAGTACAAGCTACACTTCGCCCCGAAAGATCGAAGAAATAAAAGACGGCGAAAACGAACTAGAAACATCACCTGGTTCAACCCGCCCTTTGACGGCAGAGTAAAAACCAACCTAGGACGAGAGTTTCTGAAAATCGTGAGGGAATGTTTCCCTAGGCGCCACGTCCTGCACGCCATATTCAATCGCAACACCCTTAAGCTGTCATACAGCTGCATGCCCAACGTAAAATCAATTATTAGCGCGCACAACAAGAATCTGATAAAGCCAAACACAGAAGACCCCAGCCAAAACCTATGCAATTGTAGAAAGAAGGCAGAGTGCCCTTTAGATAATCAGTGCCTAGCCAAGGGTATCGTTTACCAAGCAACCGTCACATCGGGCAACAACGAAAGCGTACAAACATACGTAGGGCTCACTGACACCACTTTCAAGGCCAGACTCGCAAATCACAAGCAATCATTTACCAAGGAAACGCAACGGAATCAAACCGAGCTGAGTAAACACATATGGCATTTAAAGGAAGAAGGAGCTAACTATCAAGTAACATGGAAGATCCTGGGAAAGGCGAGAGCGTACACGAACGTAACAAAAACATGCAATCTGTGTAACTTAGAAAAGTTCTTTATTATCTGTCACAGCGATCTTGCATCCCTGAACAAAAGATCAGAATTGATTAGCACATGTAGGCACGCAAGAAAATTTCTTATAAAGAACGGATAGCACGCAAGAAAATTTCTTATAAAGAACGGATAGTGTGATAACAAGCATTGAAGTTACGCGACGCACGAACGATCTTGTAAATGCTTAGGATAGCGATCTCGTGAATGCTTGTGATAGCGAGTTTGTGGACACTTACACTAATGACCTCGTGAATTTTTTGTACGCACGTATGTGGAAAGATGACCATTTATAAATACTGCAGGCAACACACAATTTAATTAAAAAGCCCTGAAGAGTGGAAGCCAAAGCCTCCACGAAACAGGCCTGTAGGCAAATGTCAAACGACTAGTCCCATTCATTGAACTATTGTAACGCTCCCCCACTTGTGGGTGTAGAGCACTCTTCGTAGGATAAACTTGGACACATCATAAGGTATATATATAGATATATATAACCAAAAAATGGGTAGAAGTCCTCATCAACTTAAAAGTGCTCAATAGTTGAACTAGAGCAATAATTAATTGGTAATGCAAGAGTGAGGTTATTTGGTCATTTAATCGCTACTCTGAGTCTCATGCTCCATACGGAGCCTGAAGATTGCTCCGTATGGAGCATGAAACTCAGAGTAGCGATTAAATGACCAAATAACCTCACTCTTGCATTACCAATTAATTATATATATCTTTTTCACCTGAAGTTGCGATTTTGATTAATTCTAATGCACTTTTCATTAATTTAAAATTTAAATGCATTTTCATATTGAATGGTGTGCCAGCTTTTAAATCAAATTCTCAGGGAGCTGGATGGAGGAGAAAGTGGCATTATACAGTCATAGTGTACTTTTTTTCTACCTACATGTAGTTAACTAGCAGTATTCAAACAGCACAGTGTGCATGTCATCTGTTCTCCTCAATCAAACTCTCTGAAACTTTGAGTAATGACAGACTTTAAAGTTAAATAAAATGATTCGAATCAAAATAGACAATCCTTTCCTGGCAATAAAAGATGGAAATGCTCGTTGGCTCTAATTAAAAAAAGAACAAAAACAATATTTTGACAAGAAAAAACAAAAGCTATTTAAACACGGAAGGGATTATAGAGGTTATGAATTCAGTATTATGGAAAGAGTACATCAGACAATATTACTGAATTGAGGAAGCTCATTTCAGTTTCCAGGTTCATTGTAACAATTAATGTGCCTGGATAATGGTGTATGGGGTAGCAGCTGAAGAAAACCTTTTTTTGAGAATACTAGCGGAACAACAATAAAATGGCTGTTTTAATGATTCCCAGCTGCAGGTCTGTGGCCATTATATTTTAAAGTGCTACAAACTAGAAAATGATATTGGATTGAACATTTGCAATGGAGTTTTTCTCCTTTTTTATGACAGTTCGGAGGGGTTTTGCTAAAAGCAGGCCAGCGGTCCGCGACAGACCGGCGGCCCTAAGGCCAGGCGGCTCAGTCCTCATATTCCACAGCTTTTTTTGTCCAACGGTAACTCCATGCGCATGCACAGATCTGCATCGGGTTTGGGCGTGCAAAATGGACGACAGTGAGTTTGAATTCGTTTACCATTTAATCATTTGAATCCTTGTTTCTGTTTGTTGCATGTTCAGATAAAAACGTTTTCACTCTCTGTTCATTAAACGAATTCAAACTTTGCACACCCAAACTCGATACAGATCTGTGCATGCTCGTGGATTTACCGCTGGACAAAAAAAACTATGGACAATTAGGACTGGGCTGCTGGGCCTGCTTTTAGCAAAGCCCAATTCGGAGGGCTCTTACTGTACAATTTTAGAGTGAGTTGATATAGGCATGATACATCAAAAAGTAAAGGGGAATATTTTGTTTATCATTTCAAAGTTCCTTCTCTGAGAGGATTTTTTAGATGTGTATGATTCGGATTAATATAATTGACATGGAAGGCAAGGTTTAGAAACAAATCCTTTTAGTAAATGGAATCTTCAGTTTGTACTTAAATTTAGCCCAAGTGGTAATGAAAATGGAATAAGTGTAATGTATACTTGTTGTGTTTAACTGCATATTTGTATTTGAAGATGAATAATGTGTATTGAAAACTTGCCATGTGCCATGTAGTTTTAGTTTTCTCAGTCTAATGCTTGAGAGCATTAAACAACCTCGCAAGTGCAACAAAATGAAGGAAAATAAAATTTCATGTTCTTCCAAAAGTAACTCTTGTACTTTTGATGTGTTGGT
>NC_090887.1:22296584-22311584 GCF_036669925.1 Montipora capricornis | reverse complement strand
TATCAACATGTCAGCCCAGAAGCCAATGTTTCTCGCTTCTCCTTTATTTGTTGTTCTTCAGAGACTGGAATGCTGTATTTCAATACCACACAATTCAGTGCCTTCTGATTTTCTGTAGCACGTACCACAGGCAACCCAGTGTATGCTTCACAGAAGCATCTCGTTTTTACTGGGTTGCCAAACCCAGTCGGAATCTCGGTGCCATTTCGTGGGTTTTTTTGTTATTTTCCGTGTCGGGAAAAGTCGTGCCTGTCACTCCCCTGCTAAGTGGTGTCTTTATGCATAGAGCCTCCTGGGCGTATTGTCTTAGGATCGAGAGGGTAGTGGGAAATGCGTAGATTTCTCTGGTGGACACAGGAGAATGATTAACGTAACCGGCAATGGCGTCGAAAGTCATGTAACACAAATGGCGTTTTAGTGGATTTTTAAGCAAAATATACCCTTATGGAGCTTAATAATGGAACGTCAATTGGATACTGAACAAGGAAGGCGCTTAAAAAAATATCTGGAATCTTAAAAGCGACGAGTAATGGACTTCGACAACAATCTGTCGCCCGTCGAGCCGTAATCAAAGTGAGATGTAGTTCTAATATTGTACGAGTGTGGTGTTTTGTACAACGCTGAAATCAAATGGAAAATTCTCTAGTAACTTATGGGTTTAACGAAACAGAGACTTGGATCTGTATTCAATTCTGCACAGTCTTCTGCTAACAATTGGAAATTTCACAAATTCCTGTTAGTCAAAAATTATTTGTAAGAAAAATTGTTGCCCATTTTTTGCTTGATAATTCAAATAAAGGGTTTTTCAGTGAAGGGTTTGATGTTAAACACTCGAGGGAAATTTATTTACCGTGTTGCGTTTTTGACACGGAGTGTAATTTGACACGATTGAGTTTCTTGTCTTCACGCTCGTATTAAATGAAATAGGAAGGCTTTTTTGCCTCTTATAGCACATATGTTGTTTGTTTCAAAAAGCATTTCGCTGGAAAATGGTGGCTTTTATGAACTCATCATGTATAATATGCGAGCTTAACTGGATAGTTTTTATGGCAATAGTAAAGCATTTTCGTGTCAAAATATAAGGTAAGCGACTCTGTCTGTTGTGTTAACTTAATTAAATATACCATGGCTCGTAAGTTTGCATAAATTTGTCGTCTGCTGTAAACTTGATTTCCACACTCAAAATTACCTCCAGAACCTACTTTTTGCGTAAAATAAGCTTTTAGAATGATTTTCGTTTCTTCTGTGGTGATACTTGACGATTCGGGAACATTTTGTGAAGAAATATTTATAACGGGTCACACGCGCAACTTGCCCGATTATGCATATAACATCCACTTGGCCTTTTGACATCCCATTGAAAAAAACTCGTAAAATATTCGCAGACCGGTCGCTTTCTCTGAAATTTGAAAGGATGATTGCTAACAAATATAGAAAGATTTTCACAATAACTAAAAATTCCTGTGTTAAGCATTAGAATTCGGCGAAGAGGTAATGCGACTAAAGTTGTCGCGTGCGTTGCTATTTTTATGATTTGACTGTTGTGCAAATTTTGACAGATAATATTAAATTATGAAAAAAATATCTAGGTAAAGGTCTTTAAAGGTACACCTTTTTTAACGTCGGAAGTTCCTTTACACTCTAGAGAGTATTCTCCCAGGAAGCCGACGGATAGATCGTTAAAAAAATCCGATTATTTTTAGCTGTTATTTGAATATAAAAGATGCAACACTTGACGAGAAATAATATTTTTGCTAATACTATGTATTTTTCCCGGGAATCGGGTTGAAAATGAGTTACCAAATTTGCATACGTGCGTTGAAATGTGATACACGAGGAGAAAGGAATTTTATTTCTCTGACAAATGATTTTGTCATTGTAGTGCAAGATGAAATTTATTTGGGAAGCCAACAATATTCTTTTAACTTCCTGGTTAATCCAGTTTTATTGCTGCGACTTGCTAGTGCGAAGATTGTGTACATGAAACTCGCGCTTCTTCACGAATTTTGAGTGTCATGAAATTACATAATTTGCGTAGCAATATATCCCTTTTTTATTCTCTGACCCAAATACATTCAGATAGTAACAAACTTCATATTTACTTAACCATTTCTTCTGCTTTTGTGCTTGTCAGCATTGTGATTTGCGGTAATTCGCAAGTCCGTTTTTGTATCTCATAGATGTTTAGATTTTCAATTACACGGCCACTCAACCTCTCGATTGTGTAAATAGTTCACCCTGAAGTCAAAATAGATACGTTTCTCAGGAACCCGACAAAGAAGGCTTCCTGGCCCGACAGAAGAAATCTAAATATTCAGTTAAATATTACAACAAAATTAACTAACCACGGAAGTTTCTTCGCTAAAAAGTACGTTGTTCTACTCTGAAACATTCTTTCCCGTAGTTCATTCAGTTGACACGGGGTGATCACGTGCACCTTTACGGTTGCCTAGCACGTGATCAATTTCTTCCTTTTGACAAAACGTTAGAGACTGCAAATATGTTGTTTGTTTCAATAAAACTTTCGCTGGAAAAGGATTCTGTGGTATTTTCTGCCTTTGTGAATTATAATATCATGTTGTGTATTGAATTTTCGAGCTTAAGGTTGAAATGTGATATGCGAGAAGTTTTTTAGTTTTGCTCTGTAAGCGGGAAGGGTTCACAGGCCTGTTGAAAGCGTGCTCGAGTTTCAACAAAATGAGCCCCAAAATCAGTGAAAACTTGTGACGCAGATGAATAATAAAGTAGCTGCTATTTCCAAAATGATGGAATTACCTGGTGATAATAACGTCGTACGCGTCTTGGAGAGTAAATTTTGACTTTGCATAAACAAGAGTTGGGCGATTGTGATCTTTGTTTTGACTTCGCTCATTTCATTGTCAAACTTTATAACACTTGACAGAAAAAGAAACTTTTTAAAAACCCGGTATCTTGCCATCATTTGACACAGATGCTTCACTGTTTGACGAGTAAACATGCCGCGGTAACGTAATCACGGCGCCCGCTGAATTCCGGCCATGTCACTTTTCGATTTTGCAATTTACTTGAACATAGCAAAAATCTCCCAAAATGTTTGTCGCTGATCGTAACTTTTATATTCTATATTCACGGTTCAAAATTAATGTTGTTTTGATGTCGTAAATATTTTATTCTCGATCGACCGTTCGGGAAACTTCCTTCTGCTCTTTCTGAAAACTGTGTATCAATAGTTATTTGCTTTTTCATCAATATTTGTTTTGCATAAAGCAAGCTAACAAGATCTGTACCTTGCTGAGTTCGCATTTGTTAGAGTTAATAGTATTTTCGGTCCGATGCTTCTGTTTTATGAGGGGAAGCAATATATCCCTTTTTTATTCTCTGACCCAAATACATTCAGATAGTAACAAACTTCATATTTACTTAACCATTTCTTCTGCTTTTGTGCTTGTCAGCATTGTGATTTGCGGTAATTCGCAAGTCCGTTTTTGTATCTCATAGATGTTTAGATTTTCAATTACACGGCCACTCAACCTCTCGATTGTGTAAATAGTTCACCCTGAAGTCAAAATAGATACGTTTCTCAGGAACGCGACAAAGAAGGCTTCCTGGCCCGACACAAGAAATCTAAATATTCAGTTAAATATTACAACAAAATTAACTAACCACGGAAGTTTCTTCGCTAAAAAGTACGTTGTTCTACTCTGAAACATTCTTTCCCGTAGTTCATTCAGTTGACACGGGGTGATCACGTGCACCTTTACGGTTGCCTAGCACGTGATCAATTTCTTCCTTTTGACAAAACGTTAGAGACTGCAAAAATGTTCGTGTTTTTAAGATCTTTCAATGAGAATTCGATTCATAGTTATATATAAACACTATGTTATTTTTTTTCTTCATCTGTCTCTTGGCTTGCCTTTTTCTGGTGCAAACGCAAAGCCAAACAATGTTTTGACCTGGCATCAGATTAGACCGCCACATTATGAAGCGGAAACAACACCTTTAGTCCTTTCTTGTATGAGCAATAAACGTTTGCTTAGTCCAACTGCTAGACATGCTGGAAAACGTCCGTCAGATCAATTTGCAGTTAGTTTTTTGCAGACTATTTATTTAAAGAAGAAACGAGTGAATTTTACTCAAGAGCGTGTTTTGTTAACTTTAAACTGAATTTATTATGAAAGCTTAAAAGACTAAAAGACCTTAAAATGGGACAGGCCATCACAAAATAATTAAACGTGTGAGCCAAAGGGCCTCTGCTGGCGCGACATGTGGGTGACCCCTCAAATGGTCTTAATGACGCCCCACTTGAAAAAATTAACTGGAACGCTGCAGTTCTCTGTGTAACGCGTACCACAGGCAACCCAGTGTAAGCTTTTCGGAGCTTCTAGTTACATGTAAAATAATATGAAGAGATCACAATGTGCAGCAAATATTAATTGGAAAATACCTCAACTGCCATCCGTATTATCTTACGCGGGGACAGATGAAGTGAAAACTATTTCTAGTATTGGGGAAAGCAATCTCGATTTGCGCTACGTACCAAGCGTGCAAGGTGGTATCGGTATTGCTCAACAGAGCGCGCAAGGTGATGTCGGTATTGTTCACCGAGTTTGCAAGGTGTCCTGGGTAACTTGAGTCACGAGGCAGAAAATCGCAAGGCGCATCGATGTCCGAAGTGCTCTTCGATTGAAGGTGAGTAATTTTATAATATTTACAGCGATTCCTTTTACTTTGAAAATAAAAAATTACAGTATCTGATAGAAAATCATTTTGCCTGGGTCAGAAATAGATTTTTCAGGCACATATCATAAACAGGGGCGACGATTTGTCAGATACAAATGAAATCAGAAACGGGCGACAGACTTCTCGGCCGGAAACTGCTAGAGGCAACCTAAGCCTAGAAAGCAAAAGCATAGTCTCAGTATCAACGTTTTCAAACAATCTTCGATCATTTTTACAATAGATATTCACAGATAATAATAATCAGCTATCCGAATATAACAACTGAGTTTTGTTCCTATTTCCAAATTTATACTCTTTTCCCTTGGCTATCATCAAGTGGAATGTTTGTGAACAAGAAACTGACGTCAAAATAGCACATTACCTCACTGTTATGTTTATACATCTTGGCACACTTAGCAAAGCTGAAGGAATCCTAGATAGTGGACTGATTTGTGGAGAAGGTCTTTCACTCTGTTGGACATTAAAAACAATGTTCTTCAATTTCTACAGTATCTCAATAGCTGCCATGTAAACATCAAATTTACTATCGAGTTTGAAGAAAATAATGTGATCCCGTTTCTTGATATTCTTATCAAACGTCATAATCATACTTTTTCAACATCAATTTATCGAAAGAAAACTTTCACTGGTCGTTATACTAAATGACACTCGTTCACTCCTCGAAATTACAAAGTAAATCTGATCCGTACTCTCACTTACCGTTGTTTCCGCATAATCGTCTTTGGATGAACTTAAGAAGTTGGTGTCACAAAACAGTTACCCCAGAGGTGTTGTTAATTATAACATGAATGATGTCTTACAAAGGCAACAAAACAAACCATTGACCTCAACCATCACCATTGTTTAGGGCTACAAAGCAAAATTGTTAGTATACAAACTAATCGTGTGTAAATAAATTCTACGGGTTCATTGACCTTAGAGTGATTTTTCAAGGCACTCGTCGCATTAAATCTTTCTTTCCTTACAAAGATAGACTTAGCCGTGGCCAAATGGCTGAGATTGCATATAGAGCTGCCTGTTGGGTCTGCGATGATTTTTATATCGGAAAAACCAAAAGACGATTGCATGACAGAAAACTGAGCATTTTAAAGCATTAACTGAAGGTCATCATACGTCGGCTCGCGCGGACCATGTAACGTCATCTGGTCACAGTTTAAAATGAGATCATTTTGAAATTTTAGCGAAAGGGCGATCCGACGTAAAATAAAGGAGACACTACAGTAACTGATCAGAGATTTAAAGCCGACCTTACACGAATATGTCAGCAGCGAAAAGCTGTGTCTTTGTTAGTTTTTGTCACCTCTTTTGTTACTTAATAGTTTTAACTATGCCAGTAAAAATCAAACATTTTCGAATTTTCGCGGCCACAGCCCCAAAATGGATTTTGCTCAAATGTGTATAATGCACTGTATAGTTTTTTAAGTCCTGTGTATTTTTATTTTGGAGAAATTGCGAATTTAAGAGTTGGTGTCGAAATCGCCATTTTTTCGACAGAAATTAACGCTTACTTTGCCGTCAGATTTTGCTACAAGAACCAATTCGTATCAGCTCAAAACATCCTAAAAGCTCTTCTGTGGTATCTCGACATCCGGTTTACGTGATGTTTTTGAAATTTGAACCACGGTTTCGACCCAGGTTTTACTTGACTGAAGGTACCCCTGAAACCGCATCGTTTTTCAACATGCGATAAATCTCAAAATCTAACAATATTTGCACCGTTAACTCTCTAAGTGATAATCTCTCAAATGATATAAAAATTTCTTTGGGCAAATGTATACGTGCTGCGTGATAGGTCATCAAATTTATGTGTTTTTGACCTTTGAACATCAAACGTCCAAATTTTGCATATTGATCGACTTTGAAAAACAAAGTCACTTTAAATAGTGTCAGCCAACAGTTGGTGTACATCCGATTACTATTCAATACGTTCATGTCCCAGCGTCAGTTCACTTAAGGAACCACTGACGTATTTTTTGGGGTACGTTGCTAAGGATGTGATGGTTAAGTAATTTGAGAGAATTTGGCATTATTTTGTTCAGTTTCCAACTTTTGTAAGCCAATGACCCAAAATATGACGTCATCATACCACGCCCATGGTCACGTGACCAATAAAAGAAAACTCTAAATTTGTCTCCGTGCAACGCAATTTGGGTATTTAATCGATGGTTTGATAATTTGTATTCTTTTTTGCATCCAGCCAAGCATGGTTTTCTTTTTATTTTAAAAAAATGTTCTTTTTAAAGACATAAACGACACTGAAATACCCGTAACTTTTTCAAAAAAGATGATTTTAAAAAATCAATGCTTGCCTATTTTCTGTATTTGGGGGTGAAACGTGCCATGTAAAACTGAAAAAAATTAATTCAATTTAAAACCGCCAGAAATTTAGCTGCTTTCTCAGACCGGATGTCCGTTCGTTTACGCATGCGCAGTTCATCTGAGAACGAGCGCGAGGAAGGGCGAGGAAAACCTTCGATGGAAACAACAGTTTGTGCGGTGACTTTAACTTGTGAGTGGGTTTTCTTGTCAGCTCATGATATGATGACGTCAGTTACCGGAAGTAAAATTTCACTTCCTTAGCAACGCACGAAAAATCCGTCTGTGGGCCCTTAAGCAGTGATGAGAATTCTGTTATAGTGGCCAAATTGGCTCAACCTCTTCCTGGTAACCTCATAATATCACAAACTGAATATCTGTGCCATAGAAAACTTTCCCGTGATGCTGTGAACCGTTTTCCTTCAACCGTAATGTTACACGAGTTCACGTGACATTAAGTGATTTTGCGGTACAGTTTTCAGTCGCCCATAAACCAATAGTTTTGGCCTGAAGGAACATAACAGCAGACCAGTAGTGTTGTAAGAAGAAATCGGTGTTAGGATAGCCATACCCACACCGCGGTCAAACGTCTGAGCATGCGCGAGAATTTGTATTGGAGGCAACTCTGTCTATTTCAAAACACTGGCAGAGAAGGGAATGGAGATCTAATCTCCGATAACAATGAACTTAGCTTTTTGTTAAAAATAATCACAGGCTGAGGGAGCTAGACATTTCGCCACTTGATGCTTTTAGACTTCTTGCTTTATCATCTATGTTCAGCTGCAAGTACAACTGGTTTCCCTCAGAGTCAAATGTATCCTAAAATTTTAAATGCATTAGATCAGTTTCAAAAGAGAAAATGCTGTGAAACGTGCTGTTGAAGTACATACATACGTATGTGCTGTTGAAGTACATACATACCAACGAGATGCTTTATCAACTTTATTCATCTTCGGATTTGAGATTACCTTACTAAGCCAATGTCTTCGACGTTGAGTTTATTGCTTCCGTAGTAATTTTCGAACCTTTGCTCGACTTTCACTGTGTTCCAGATTCCGGATTCCAACTTTTAGGCAAATCCGGTTCATTCAATTATAACGCCTTCAATTTCCATACCTTAACAACAAACGGCTACAAGTAAGTTGCTTTTCAGTTGTAAAATCGTGATTGTGAAAATCGTCGGATTGAATATAAACTTAAAAAACTTGCCATCGCGGATATTGTATTCTTGCCATACTCCGATGCCATCACTCCTGTGTAAAATGTTGTTGATGAAACTAACACCATACCATTTTAACCCCTAACATGCAAGCTATGTACATATGCGTCAAAGGTTCTCATGTGGGCAATGTATGCCGATCACACATCATCACTCTAACAAATAAATGAAGGGGGTAGTTTCTAAAGAAACTGTGGTGCTGCGTCGGTGGGGAAGTAGTATACAAAAATTTGATAATGATAAATTGGCCACCGTACAGAGATTCTAAAAGCTGACGTTTCGAGCGTTAGCCTTTCGTCAGAGCGAACACGATGGTTACCAGCGCCTGATTCTATGGCTGTCTTCGTATGTCTCATGTGGCTGGCAGTTTCAACGTCAATCCTTAGATTGATGTGGTTTTTGATTGTGGGCACTTTTCGGTCACACGAGCCTTTTCCACCGTTGGGGTGCTCAATTCTACCTTGCATCTTTTGAAAATGGTCTGTGAAACTCTGAACCTTGTACCTCCTAGCTCCGACTCTTGTCCAACTTATTTCTAGAGTCGCGGGATGATGAGGGCAGATTGTCATTGACTTATGTCAAGCAATGCTAAAACACTAAAACAGGCGTGTACTACAGGTAGGGAGGGAGAACCGGAAGGATAACCGGCTGGAGAACGAGGAGGTCGCGCGATCTCCAGCGCGACCTCCTACGCGACCCCTTGCGCGACCTCCTCGCTCTCCCGCCAGTTCTCCGGTATCCCTTCCTCTTCGAACGCCTGTCACGCATGCTACTTTTTCAGTTGATGGTTGCTCATGCCGGAGCGACTCTGCTAAAAAGAGCTCCTTTCAAAGTTCACAGTTTTCAACTAAGTGAGAATTTTAACTTCCAATTTCGAAATGAAAAAGAAAGAGCGAATTTTTGATGTTTTTCTTTGAACCACTGTCTGTCACGCGTCACGCTGAATTTTACAGCTGTCACTGGTCGTCGTTACTTCAACCGTGAAGACTTGAAGAAGTAGTCTGATCGTGAATCACGGAACATCCATTTGCCACTCCCAAAGTAGAGAAGGCTGCGTTGGTGTATAATTTTAAGCAAATGGTGATTGAATTAAACCTTGAAAACTGATGCGTCAGTGTAGAAATTGAGAGTATCATGAGCAAGCACGCAATTCAGGTCTGGGTACGACTTCCGTGCTTATCCTCCGAAAGCAATTCGTGGGAAGGGTGGGTATGACTATCCTAAAACTCGATGTAAGTCAAACTTAACACTGATTTATTCTTACAGCACTACTGGTCTGCTGTTATGTTGTTCCTTCTGGCCAAAACGATTGGTTTATGGGTGGTGCGTCTCACACCGCACATCAACCAAACTTTACCGGAAAATCACTAAAATGTCACGTGAACTCGTGTATTAAAAATTGCGCTTGAAGAAACATGGTTCCCAGCTGCACGGGAAAGTTTCCTAAGGCACAGATATTCAGTTTGAGGTATTATGAGGTTACCAGGAAAAGGTTGAGCCAAGTTGGCCATTATAAGAGAATGTCATCATTGCTAAAGAGAACTGACGCTGGGACATGAACGTATTGAATAGTAATCGGATGTACACCAACTGTTGGCTGAAACTATTTACGTGACTTCTGGTAAAATTGGAGGTTCTAAACCACAGCTTAGTCATAAACAGGTAGGAAGTATTGTCACAATTGCGACTTTTGCCGTAAAAAAAGTTGAAACAAGAATTCTAAGTGACTTGTTTTTCATAGTCGATGAATATGCAAATTAGGACGTTTGATGTCGAAAGGTCAAAAACACATGAATTTGATGACCTGTCACGCAGCGAGTATACATTTGCCCAAAGAAATTTTTATATCATTTGAGAGATTATCACTTAGAGAGTTAACGGTTCAAATATTGTTAGATTTTAAGCTTTATCGCATGTTGAAAAACGATGCGGTTTCAGGGGTACCTTCAGTCAAGTAAAACCAGGCGTCTTGAAGGTCAAATTATTTCGGGTGCAAACCGTCATTCAAATTTCAAAAAAATCACGTAAACCGGATGTCGAGATACCACAGAAGAGCTTTTAGGAGGTTTTGAGCTGATACGAATTGGTTCTTGTAGCGAAATCTGACGGCAAAGTAAGCGTTAATTTCTGCGGAAAAAATGACGAATTTCGACACGAACTCTTAAATTCACATTTTCTCCAAAATAAAAATACACATGACTTTAAAAACTTTCCAGTGCATTTGGTGACATAATAGGTTACATCTGGACAAAACTTGAGCAAAATCCATGTTCGAGCCGTGGCCACCTTGTGTTCGATTTTTGTTGACGTGCACTCTTAAAAGTTAGTGATCCTGTATATTTAAATTCCAATTTTGTATTAACCGTCATTTCTGAAGATATATGCAGATATCGAAGCATGCGAAACGTCAAATAAAAGATAATTTCAAGTATGCGTTTAGATCTGATGTTCGTCACCGCTGTTTGCGTGTTACTCCTCAGAATATAAAACTGAGATGGCCAAAGAAAAAGAGTATATTCGCAAATGTGCTATACAACACCAGAGTCACGCCAACGCAATTGTATAAATGAAATAGATTTGTATAGAGAAATAGAGGAATTAAAAGGCCACGTAAAGACAAAAGACTCACAAAAAGTTGTTACTTAGAAGATGATTTTTAGAACAAAGGCAAACATTTCTTGAAAGAAAAAACAGAGAAGCAACTCCGCCTTGCCTTCGCCCGCCCCGCCAGAAACAAGGATCAATCCAAGCCGAAACAATTAACAAAATGGAAGTTTCAGACTAAACGCTGCAAATAGTTATTACTCCAGTCTGATTATCACTGCAATGCGTGCCAATCCTCTACCTAGAATGCAGTGTCTGACACTTGCAGACTGGAGACTAACCCTAACTCGCAGTAAAAGCTAGCCCTTTTAAAATGGGAGATTAGACTTAAATAGTGCTTCTCAGCGCTATTTGAAATAGGTGCTTTATAGACTTAAAAACTGTTTATCAGCGCTATTTGTAGGAAGTCTGCAGTTGTCATACACCTCGAAGGTTGTACTCGATTGTTCTTCTTTCAATGCCATGTGAAATATACTTGCGACTTATTATGCTGGCTGCAAAAATTGCCTTTCCATCCATTCTATTCTCACATCAGTGTTTGCGTCCTCATTTCTCTAAGGTTGTTTTAACAGCTATAATTTCTTGTGCATGACGCATTAGGACACTTCAGTTTGCTCTTTGAACAGTCTAAAAACTGAAACATCTATAGAGTGTTTTCACTCACGTGATCAGTAACCTTGTTTTTCCACCGAAACAAAAGAAAACGTTTGCCTGATAATATAGCTAAATTCCCAGAGGATTAGTTGGGTACACCAACACGGCCGCCATTCTATTGTTTAGGTACACAAACATGGCCGCCGTGACGTCACTTGAAAACACTCTATAGTTAACAGACGGCATTTCCAGCAAAAGGACAGATGCATAGTTATTTTAACAGAAATGTACTGCATAGCACTGTCTGAGTGAACCTTTTGAGCATAACTTCGCTAAAATGATTATTGTTAATTCTTGTGGCTGCCGGGTGCGTTTAAGCGTTTATTATAAAAATTCAGCCATCCATGATTGATAAGTGAATATTGACCTGTTGCCATAGGATCAATAGAAAGGGAATTTTCCATTTTCATTGCTATATGGTGCCATAAATACTTAAGTTCCATCAACCTACTTTACCCAGCCTTTCGTAACCGCGATCAGACCGTACCAGTTTCGAATATATAGTGGTTTGTGAACAAACGTGCAAGTGAGGTTGGTGGAACGCTTTCAGCTGAACCAATCAAGCATAGGGTAGTGTCTCAAGTACATAATGGAATACGCAAGCGCGTAGCAATTGATTGTTTGCGGTGCATCGTGTTTATATGCAGTGCTATAAACATCGCAACCTTTGAAATGATCGAAGTTGCAGCTGCGAAAAACTAAAAATCGCTTGAATGTTAGCACCACCGATCTTTGTCTTCCTTGATAATGGTAACGATGAACGGTTAAGGTATCTTGCATGTCTTCTTGGACTGTTAAATTCCATCATCGAATTTGTTCATGTCATGTTGGTGTCCGTTGTTTCAGGGTTGAGGGCGTGGCTGATCAGGTTCTATATTAGAGCCCTCAGACTTGTTGACCGTGCAGTGATTTTTCACCATCGCAAGAACTTAAGAGATTTCTAGGAAAAGTTTGCCTTACGTTCCTAATCGGTAAGTCAAATGTTTGCGATCCTTCGTAGCTGGTTGACGCAAATGATTCGTAATTAAACCGTCAATCATTTAAGCTTAAATTAGGCTTAAGCTTTTAATTATACTGAGCGCCTGTACTGCACTGGTTTTGCTTTGTGCTGTTATGGTGATTCTGATTCAGTTTGTCTCTTCATTATTTAACGGTTCGCAAGTAAGAGTCTGGTTATTGTAATTCGAGCATTTAGAAGCGTCGACGCATATTTCTAAAGCGAAAGCGGAAGAGAAACCTTCAAGGCTAAAAGGGAAGTCATATCTTGTTACAGAGAAGTTTAATGCACCGAAAATGTTTCATTATCTGGCCACAGTTTGGTGTTCCTGTGGACCGAGCTTACGTGATTTGAAAGAAAAATTGCACGCTCGCAAAAAAGCCTGGCAACGGCAAATATTATTTCTTCCGTAGAATATAAATTCATCAATAATTAATAAGGAAATGATACACCTATTAAAGCATCGTATATTCCGTTTGTTTTTGTTGTTGTTTCTTTTAGTAAGGGATTGCCTTACAACAGTTGAAGTGTAGTTAGACTAGCAGAAGCTAAAACTATCACTGCTCACGTCACTGAAGTTTGGGCTAACATCTGTTGCAGGAGGACGTACATCACTGTTGCTAGTTGTCTTCGAGACGGCAAATTGATCGGAACCATTGTACTTCCGGCTTGGTATATCATTAAGCTTGCGTAGAGGAGAATTTCAGTGACATCTAGCAAAGGTGAGATCAGATCCACCTGTTACACTCGTTGTAAGGACTGCAAGAGGCTTGCCCCGTTGACATGTGCATGAGTTCTCCGTGGAATGTTAAGTTGGGAAGTGGTTTACAGCTTTATCATATGAGGCACCGGTCTTAAATTAGAGACAGAAAATGGAAGGCGATTGTCTTCAAATTTTCCTGACTTCGTTTTTGTAAAGCTTTTTCATCATTTGCTTACAACCCTCCCCTTCTCTACTCACTTAAAAATCGCAGTTCAATCATTCAATCCTGGACCGTAAATTTATTTATCTATTTATTTACCAAGTAAGTCTTTACTCTTAAAAGAGTATTGCAGACTGCTATCGTTTATCACGGTGGTATATATAACATTTCTCAAGGTTGTTTATATCATATTTATCACGATGGAAAATATCATTTTTACCTCAATTGC
This sequence comes from Montipora capricornis, assembly GCF_036669925.1. Classification (NCBI taxonomy): domain Eukaryota; kingdom Metazoa; phylum Cnidaria; class Anthozoa; order Scleractinia; family Acroporidae; genus Montipora; species Montipora capricornis. The sequence continues at coordinate 22,297,923 of NC_090887.1, read as the reverse complement.
TTGTAATTTTGCAATCTGATTGGCTAATTTGCCGTTGTCAATAATAGCCTAGACAAAGCTGCTCGCGTCATGCTCGCGTCAATTTGTCACGCAATGTAATACCCAATCAGGAACGCTGATTTTGGGAAATAAACCGATCATATTGCTAGAAAGTTATAGACAACTCTTTGCTCTTTCTTTGTGTCATGGTTTTGGTCACGTTCTGAAATAAACACTTTCTTTATCGTCGAATATTGTGGTAAGAAACAAATCGAAGGTGGTTCAGCGTTGTCTGTACTCTTATCGACAACGATATTCGTCATCAGAGTGGTCAAAATGTTGTGGACTCACCAGGCGTAGCAGAGTCCTAATTATTGACCGGTAGCCTGGGAGCAGGCCCTTCAAGGGACTGGGGTTGGGTGTAGAATGTGGGCATCTACTTCTCTCCCACCGGAGAGAGAGAGCCTGCTCGCTGGCGAATTGACCGGTTGCCAACAGAATATTTGTAAAGGGACGTTTCCTTTAACTGCGCTGTTAACGAAACTGTTGTGCCATGGAGGTGTAACTTTTTCAGCATTCTTTTTGAAGCCCTTCTACAGCTAACTAAACCTGTATGGCTTGTATTACTGACTTAAAGGCAAGCACAAGGTATTAGGTAAAATAGGTCGTAAATGGCATAATTCGGGATATTGTTGTTTAGTTCCTTATGTCGTGTTATCTTTAAAAGAGCCCCTTTGGGTATCTCATATTTGCTCATTGCACTTAAGACCATTTCCGGAAAGCTGATAGTTCAAGGAATAGCAAAGATTTACGCGGCACTTGTTAAACCAGGGAAGAAAAAAATCGCATGACTCCGAAGTTAAGTTTGACATTATGCTCTCGTATGTGTTCCGCTCCACCATGTGTTGCCATGTCCATCTAGATAACAGGACTGAATTTTGAAGTTTCAAGTTAAAAGACGCCCTACGACGCTAATACACTGATTTTTCTACCAAGAAAAAATACATATTTTAAGATCGGCCTATTGTGGAAAGAATGAAGTCTTTACAAAATATGTCACGGTATTAGAAGGTTGTTCTCGATTGCTCTTCTTTCAATGCCAGGTGAAACTTGCTTGCGAGTGATTATGCTTATTAAATGAATTCTTGTGACTGCAGGGTGCGTTTACGAGTTTATTATAAAAATCCAGCCGTCCATGATTGATAAGTCAATATTGACCTGTTGCCATAGGATCTATAGAAAGGGAATTTTCCCTTTTCATTGCTATATGGTGCCATAAATACTTAAGTTCTCTCAACCTACCAGTTTCGAATACATAGTGGTTTGTGGACAAACGTGCAAGTGAGGTTGGTGGAACGCT
>NC_090887.1:22279084-22286584 GCF_036669925.1 Montipora capricornis | reverse complement strand
CGCCGAGAAACCAAAGAAAAAACGCGGGTCTTTTGGCAACCATGGTTAACGGAAATAGAGCAGAATGGGATTGCACCATGCTCTTTTACGCTATACTGTACTCCGACTGTATTGGAAGAGGCCTAAACGCAGTAGTCCGATCAAATGTGGATGATTTGAGAAATTTTCGTAATCAAGACTTTGCTCATTTGCCACAAGGCCACGTCAAGGAGTCAGAGTTTCAAACTGCTATAAGTAAAGTTGCAGTTGCCTTTCAAGCACTTGGCCTCTCCGATCTGAAGATTCAAGAAACCAGAAATCAGAAGAGTTTTCCGACGGACGAGTTACGAAAGGTCTTGCAAGTAGTCGACCACCTAAAAGACGAACTGAAAGAAAAAGAACGGGAACTTAAAGAAAAAGGTGAAACCCTTAAGGAAACAGAAAAGCATCGAAAGGTCCTTGAAGAGCAGTTACAAATTGAAGCTCCAGCGGCATTTTGCATTCTCCCACCCAAGCCATCGCACGACGTTGCCGAACGAGATCATGAGTTGGCTAAGATAGCTCAACAGCTAAAGCAACTGAAAGAAACCAACGAGAGCCGATTAACTTCCCTGTACATCTCAGGAAACCCTGGAAGCGGCAAATCTCAGTTAGCCGGTCTTGCCGCAAAGAAATTCTTTGATGACAAAAAACAAATCGCGGGCAAGAATGCATTCGTGATGACTCTAAATGCGCAAAGTCTTGATTCTCTGTTAGAATCCTACGTCTCTTTTGCTCGTCATCTAAAGTGTTCAGAATATGCAGTCACAAGTACTCTAAACGACAAAGATCTGAAGACGGAGGGGAAGATTGCCAACATAAAGTCATTAATTAGTACCAAAGTTGAGCTTTACTCATCGTGGCTGTTAGTGGTGGACAATGTCGTCAGCTTAAGTGGAATGAATCCTCATTTGCCAGAGACCGGAGACACGCACTGGTGTAAAGGTCAGCTGCTGATCACATCGCAAGACACCGCTGCTATTCCTTCAGAAACCTCTTTCAGCAATCACATCTCTGTGAGCAAGGGCATGACACCATCTGACGCCATTTCCTTATTAGCCTCTCTCTCCGGCATCGCTGACGGTGAGACTGAAAAAGAAGTTGCTCGGGCATTAGATTACCAACCCCTTGCCTTAGCAAGCGCCGCTATCTTTGTCAAACAAGTTCGGGAAGCATCTTCGAATTTTGGCTGGAAAGGCTACCTCGAGAAGCTTGAGAGGGGTCAGCGTGCTAACACTGAGGATTTTCTTGCCATGACAAACCAAAGCTACCCAATCTCTATGACCACAGCGATTTCATTGGCCGTGGACGACGCGATGTCATCTGACAAGGTTTTGAATCACACATTCGGTTTCATTTCTCTCTGTGGTCAGCAACCATTAAACCTTGACCTTGTAATAAAGTACATCCTAAATGTCGAGAACGAAAGCGATGGGAGTGGATTAGACGCTTCTGCGGACAAAGATATCATTGGTTTAAGGATTCGAAAAAGCTCGCTGCTGTTAGTTGAAGAAGACGAGAGTGGCGTCTACGTTCAAGTACATCAAATTGTGAGAAACGTCATCCAAACTAGAATAAAAAAGTATTCGGAGGCTCAATATTTTCAAATCATTCATTGGGGTATTACCTCATTTAGTCAGTTTATAGATGAGAAAAATCTTGATAAAAAAGACTCTATTTCTAAAAGCTTCCAGCTGGTACCTCATTTGAAGTGCCTAATAACAAAAATTGAAATGGTATTCAATGTACCTGACTTATCAAAAGTCAATTTAAATGTGAAAGATTATCCAAATTATTTCATTAGGTTTAGCGCAATTTGTGCTAATCATTGCGACTTTAATAGAGCCAAAAGCATCGGTAAGGTAGCTCTAAAATTAATTCAGCATGATAGTGTATTTTGCGAGGGAGACTTGGCAGCAGTCTATGTTGTGTTAGGCAATGTCCATCAGAGTGAGGGTGAGTTTCGAGAATCAAAAGAGTATCATGATCGCGCTCTCGCTATACAGATAGAAAAGTTGGGATATCAGCATATCAATGTCGCATCCAGTTACAACAACATAGCCACTATACTCCATGACCAAGGTGACCTGGAACAAGCAAAGGAGTATCTCGATCGCGCTCTTGCTATAGAGATAGAAAAGTTGGGATCTCAGCATATCCATGTCGCAACCAGTTACAATAACATAGCTACCATACTCCATGACCAAGGTGACCTGGAACAAGCAAAGGAGTATCATGTTCGCGCTCTTGCTATACAGATAGAAAAGTTGGGATCTCAGCATATCGATGTTGCATCCAGTTACAACAACATAGCTAGTGTACTCAGTGCCCAGGGTGACCTCGAACAGGCAAAGGAGTATCATGATCGCGCTCTTGCTATACGGATAGAAAAGTTGGGATCTCAGCATATCGATGTCGCAACCAGTTACAATAACATAGCTACCATACTCCATGACCAAGGTGACCTGGAACAAGCAAAGGAGTATCATGTTCGCGCTCTTGCTATACAAATAGAAAAGGTGGGATCTCAGCATATCGATGTCGCATCCAGTTACAACAACATAGCCACTATACTCCATGACCAAGGTGACCTGGAACAAGCAAAGGAGTATCTCGATCGCGCTCTTGCTATACGGATAGAAAAGTTGGGATCTCAGCATATCGATGTCGCATCCAGTTACAACAACATAGCCAGTGTACTCCGTGCCCAGGGTGACCTGGAACAGGCAAAGGAGTATCATGATCGCGCTCTTGTTATACAGATAGAAAAGTTGGGATCTCAGCATATCGATGTCGCATCCAGTTACAACAACATAGCCACTATACTCCATGACCAAGGTGACCTGGAACAAGCAAAGGAGTATCTCGATCGCGCTCTTGCTATACGGATAGAAAAGTTGGGATCTCAGCATATCGATGTCGCATCCAGTTACAACAACATAGCCAGTGTACTCCGTGCCCAGGGTGACCTGGAACAGGCAAAGGAGTATCATGATCGCGCTCTTGTTATACAGATAGTAAAGTTGGGATCTCAGCATATTGATGTCGCAACCAGTTACAACAACATAGCCACTATACTCCATGACCAAGGTGACCTTGAACAAGCAAAGGAGTATCTCGATCGCGCTCTTGCTATACAGATAGAAAAGTTGGGATCACAGCATATCGATGTCGCATCCAGTTACAACATCATAGCCACTATACTCCGTGACCAGGGTGACCTGGAACAAGCAAAGGAATATATTGAGCGAGCTCTTGCTATATGGATAGAAAAGTTGGGATCTGAGCATATCCATGTCGCATCCAGTTACAACAACATAGCCAGTGTACTCCGTGACCAAGGTAACCTGGAACAGGCAAAGGAGTATCATGATCGCGCTCTTGTTATACAGATAGAAAAGTTGGGATCTCAGCATATCGATGTCGCATTCAGTTACAACAACATAGCTACTACACTCCGTGACCAAGGTGACTTGGAACAAGCAAAGGAATACCTCGATCGCGCTCTTGCTATACTGATAGAAAAGTTGGGATCTCAGCATATTGATGTCGCATCCAGTTACAACAACATTGCCGCTATACTCCATGACCAAGGTAACCTGGAACAAGCAAAGGAGTATCGTGATCGCGCCTTTGCTATTTGGATACAAAAGTTGGGATCTCAACATATTCGTGTCGCAGATTCTTATAAAAACTTGGCTATTGTACTCCGTGACCATGGTAAGCTGGAGCAGGCAAAGGAGTATTTTGAACGTGCGTTGGCCATCTATTTGATTCGTCTCGGTCCTGATCATTCTGGTGTTACAACTCTTCAGCGACACTTGGCTAGACTGCAAAAACTGTCTAGTAGAGTAAAAAGGCTGAATTACGTCATATATTAATGAGGGATAGTTATTGCTTCGCCAAATAAATCATCCATGTCTGGCAAGCAGGATGCACGTGTTAGCAAACCTTCCGCGAAAGCTGGTGTTAATCAACCCAGTGAGCGATATAGGTTTATTTCTTTGACTAAATCTGGAGACGAGAACAAGTTCAAATGGCTAGGGGAGTTTTAAATTATTTATTAACGTTGATTTGAAAGTTTCGGAAACGTGGAACTTTACATCCATCAATAGGGACTCTCCGACCACAATGAAAGCTAATGGTGTCTCAATAAGTTTCTACCCTGGCACGAACACACTTAACAAACAAGGATCCAAATCTGAAATTATCGGTAAGAAATTATCTAAATTCACAATTATCAGTGGTCACTTGCTACACGAAGAAGATGAATCCTTCATTCCAAGAGAAAGCCAAGAAAACCGAAGCAAGATAACCGAAGATCAGTGCAAAAACGATCACGTAACTTCTCAAATAGACACTGCAATGGGTGAGATAAGCGAACAATTTAGACACGAAATTAGCAAACGTCGGTCTGAAATCTCAGTTCTCATAAGTAAGAAGACAACAACAGAGTAAACCGAACTTCAAACAGACCTTAAGCAGAGAACTTCAAGAACTTGAATCGCGTTATATCTCTTTAAAACAAGAGACAAATGTTTGAAGTGATGAAAATAACAGTCTAATAATGACATTGCGCCTCTTCAACAACGAAATTGAAAAGGAAAGTAAACTCGCATCACAAGAGATAAAAGAAGATAACTTACAAGATCATTAATCCTCATTACAAAGACAGCATTTTCTCCTCAGTTATTTAAAGATCCTTAGTGTTGGTCCGGCAGGGGTTTTGATCCCGTGACCTCCCCCGCACAGTAGTCCGATGCTGAACCACCTGAGCCAACCGGTCGGCTGAGCCCAGACTTACCAGTGTGGCATAAGACAGGCCAGCCCAAAAAGGCATGCTAAGGCTCCAAGAGGAAGACGTATACAAAACATGACTTTCTCCCAACTGAGTGGCTTCATAGTTCAGTTGGTTGAGCATTGTACCGGCATCGCGGAGGGCATGAGTTCGAATCCCGTTAAAGCCTCCTGAATTATTCATGTCTCTGTAAGACAATAATTATCATTTAAGGACGTTCGCGCCCATTGCTACTGCGCATCTTTACAGCGCATGCAAATTCACATGCCACGTCATGCATCGAGCGCGCGCGCTAAGTATTAAAATGAACAATGGTAGGGAAGATGGCCATTGCTATAGTTTTGCTTGGATTTAACGATCTTGGATGTTCGGGGACCCCTACTTTTCTTTTCAGAAACAGATTTTATTTACAATTACAATGTGGGAAGTTAAAAAATTTTCAAGATTTCTGTCCTGGGGACATGGAATCCTGCCATCTTGCGGCTGCAAGGCGCACGAAACTATGGTTGCTAAATGAGAACTTGTTCTTTAAGGAACCTCAACAGTTAACTAAATTCACTTGATGAGTCCACTTAAAGAAAGTTTGGTAGAGAACAATTCACTTCAAAGATGTAATTGCAATATTTTTGGGCTTACAGACACTCTGGCCTTATTCGCTAAAGAAGCCGGATTTTTTCAGATTTAGGGTGTTCTTTCGGGCAAGTACTCCAAGTCTGTGACCCCCCTTTTTTTTGCATTTCTTACATCACTAACTCGTCATCTTTCAATGGTAAAATTGCAGAAAAAAATCAATGTTAGAAAATTTTCGCACGAGTGTATTTAAATATTCCAGATAAGTGCCAGGATTACTTCTCTTTCTCGTCTAAAGATTTATCTGCTTCTAATTGTACAAAATGAGGGGTGGTCCACAGGGGTAGTTCATGGACCAGGTCCATGAAGGGGTCCATGGACCGGTCCACATTAGTGACCCAGGGACCTGGGGTCCATGTGTTGTATACGTCCTTTTTTACAGGTCACAGGTCATTGCTTTACCAATGCAGAAAATATCCTAAACATACATAAAGGCTAACCTTAGATCTAATTAGGCCTAAACAAAAGTTTTAGGCTTAAGGTTAGCTTTTGTCAATGTTTAGGATACTCTCTGTATTGGTAAAACAATGATCTGTGACCTGTAAAAAACACCGCAGCACTAGGCTAATGTGGACATTTACATGATAAGTAATCATAACAAATAGTTAGAAATGGTTATGTACATGTTAAGAGATGAATGCATGCAAATAAAATATAAGATAAAATATTTACAAATTGTATCCATTACATATCAGTTAAGATAAATCTATGTACAATAAAACAATTGTTTAAAAACATACAAAATTCCCAACGTTCTTATTTAAGTTGATACAAGTCCTTTTTTTGAAGCTAATTTGATCGATTTCTTTGTTTACCATAGCAAAGTTTGCTATGGTAAAACATGCTGATTGATGCCAAAAAAAATGATAAAAAGACACTTTGTAATGTGCTTTACTTAAGCTACAATACTTAAATCAAAATAAATTCATTACGTGGCCTTTCTGTTAAAGAAAAGTGTCGAAACACTTGGCATTGTATCAAGAGTAGAACTCTTTCAACATCATCGAGCGCTTTAATATTGTTCAGAGAAGTCATTGCTTCCACATGGTACGCACTGGCCGGAAGTCGCAGATTACAAAGTGTACGCACGCATATTGCTGAAGGTAAGAAAATGACAAAAAGAAGAACAATGCAATTTGTGATCCAGATGATTCTTTTGTGATTTGTTTCTTTGATTTCTTGATCGTTTACCATTTCAATCTCAGCCTGTCCCAGGCTCTCAGTTTGTCCGAATGAGCAGGGATGAGCGAAAAAGCAGGCGTGTCGGTCAGCGGGTAGCCTCCCATGGAGTCGTTTTTAGGAGAGTCGCATTTCACCTCCTCCCCTGTGGGGGAGGAAGTGAAAGGAGGTATAATCGGTGGGGTGGGACGAAGGAAAAAAGCTGCGGGCGCGAGAAGACTGCCCCTCTGGCCCAAGTCCTCAGTAGGTCTTTTCCCGCGCTCGCTTTTTTCTTTCGTCTTGTAGACCTTTTCGTTCGATTCGACATATCCAGCCAACTTGATGAGTAATTGTTAAAATAAATCATAAGTGATATCAGAACAGTAAGTGTATTTTTGTTCCTTAGAAGTCGGCTTTCAAAAATCAAAGGACTGATGATTATAAAGCCACCGTCATTTATGACCCTTGATCTGCTTTTGTAACATTAGTCGTGTTCGTTCTATAGACGTGAAAGCTAGTCGTCTGCGACTTTTAAGTCATTGCAAGACTATTTTTTGTGTCGAATAATTGTAAGAAACACAAAGAAGGCAGATGCCTTTCGGTTCTAACTTCTTAGATTACTGGATCATTACTGGTAAATATCTATATAATAGAAAATATAACCCAACCTTATTTCTCCTGCTTCGTTAACAAATATGCTTTTTGGTTTTAAACTATTTTTTTTTTTGTTTCGCGGAAGACTTGAATTAACGTGGTCAAGAGTTCTCTTCGCAAAGATCTCAAGCAAATGTGAGGATTGAACCAACATTCCTCCCCAACTAAATCATAAACACCCTTACGATTTAGGTGAAGTCCTAAACTCCACCGCTGTTAAGGCACTCAACTGTGATATTGTC
>NC_090887.1:22274084-22276584 GCF_036669925.1 Montipora capricornis | reverse complement strand
AAGGTCTTCCAAGGGCTTCAAGTCACTATTAGGTGGCCTGTAAAATGTCCCAATCGTTAATTTCTTCTCGCCATCAGTAATTATATCAACAAAGAGTAACTCGGAAGGTAGATCTTGATGTTCTCGTATTGAGGTGATCATGCCTTTCTTCGTCGCTATCAAAACACCATCGCTATGTCTAGCTCCATTGCCAGCGCGGTCTTTCCGATAAACTGTGTAATCGCTGCCGATGACCTCCTCACTTGAAATGGCCTTTACTTCGTGTAGAAGACACACATGACGTAAAACAATAGAACAAAAATCGTGAAACAATACCTAATCAAAATGCTAAATCCCTAAAGACCCCTAAAGCTTTTGTTACGTCATGTGCGTCTTCTACACGGAGTAAAAGCCCTTGAAATCGAACAGTCTAAATGTGTTTCAGTTAGAGCAACGATATCTGCTTGACTATTAGCCAGTTCCAGTTGTAGTTTAGCAACTTTGTTGACAATGCTCCTGGCATTTGTGTAGAATACCTTCAACTTCGAAGTGTAACCCTGTCTTTGAGGTCGTATCGTGCATTCAGGCACATAACCAGGATTAGTTTCTACGTCGCCACTGCATAGAATCTTGTAAACAGCTGGATTAATTAAATAATGCACAGGAAGCATTTGAGTAGTATTTAATACGCCTCAAGAGAAACTTTGAACGCTGGAGCCTCCCAAGTTTTCGAACGCAACCACGTGGAACGACAGCGAACGGAGTAACTGCAGAATACCCCGCCATTTTTAAGCTGCACCTCTGAAAAGGCTGGATACGCGGATACGCAGTCGAAAGTAGCACCCCTCCCCAAGTAAACTTCTAAGTAGTACGTTGTGAAGTGGATACGCGGATACGCGGATACGCAGTCGAAAATACCACTCCTCCCTAAGTAAACTTCTTGGTATAGTGTAAAGTGGATACGCGGATACGCAGTCGAAAATACCACTCCTCCCCAAGTAAACTTCTAGGTATATTGTGAAGTGGATACGCGGATACGCGGATACGCAGTGGAAAATACCACCCATTCCCAAGTAAACTTCTAAGTATATTGTGAAGTGGATACGCGGATACGCAGCCGAAAATACCACCCCTCCCCAAGTAAAATTCTAGGTATATTGTGAAGTGGATACGCGGATACGCGGATACGCAGTCGAAAATACCACTCCTCCCCAAGTAAACTTCTAGGTATATTGTGAAGTGGATACGCGGATACGCGGATACGCGGATACGCAGTTGAAAGTACCACTCCTCCCCAAGTAAACTTCTAGGTATATTGTGAAGTGGATACGCGGATACGCAGTCGAAAGTACCACCCCTCCCCAAGTAAACTTCTAAGTATATTGTGAAGTGGATACGCGGATACGCAGTCGAAAGTACCACCCCTCCCCAGGTAAACTTCTAAGTAGTATGTTGTGAAGTGGATACGTGGATATGCGGATACGCAGTCGAAAATACCACCCCTCCCCAAGTAAACTTCTAAATATATTGTGAGAACCAAACAGCAAAATTTCGCGAGAATGCTTAGGCCTAATCACTGAAACGAGCGCTTAGGCTTTATCAGTAAACGAGTGCTTTCTTCTTCACACGATCTCGTGAAAAAGTGTAGTTAACCGAAGCGTAAAATGAAAGCTAAAATTCTACGAGAGCGCTTAGGCCTAATCACTGAAGCGAGTGTTTACTAGGCTTAATCAGTAAACGAATGCTTTCTTCTTCACACGATCTCGTGAAAAGTGCAGTTAACCGAACCGCAAAATGAAAGCTAAAATTTTACGAGAGTGCTTAGGCCTAATGACTGAAACGAGCGCTTAGGCTTAATCAGTGAACGAGTGCTTTCTTCTCCACACGATCTCGTGAAAAAGTGTAGTTAACCGAAGCGTAAAATGAAAGCTAAAATTCTACGAGAGTGCTATGGCCTAATCACTGAAACAATACGTGAAGTATTTTCCACTGCGTACCAGCGTATCCACATATCCATGCATATACTACAGAGCATTTTGAAGTACGTTACACGAAGTTGGTATGCAGTTCCCATGTGTGATGTCCGCGTATCCACGTATCCGGGTATCCATGTTTTCCACTGCGTATCCGCGTATCCGCGTATCCACTTCACAATATAGTTAGAAGTTTACCTGGGGAGGGGTGGTACTTTCGACGCGTATCCGCGTATCCAGCCTTTTCAGAGATGCAGCTTCAAAATGGCGGGGTATTCTGCAGTTAAGCCCAGCGAACACTCCAACATCGACATTCGTTCTGAAAAATACTCGTGGCTGAAAAATAATCTTTCCTGATTGTGCACAATGGTAATAATGATCGAGGAAGCCATTGTGCGGAGGAAAATTGCACAGAGAGGCACAGAATATCGCCAGGAGAACGGAAGTCGCTAGAGCATAACCATCCGCCATTATCCCCACGATGGCAAGATAGAAGGTTTTGTTTTTGTTAGTTTTCTTTTTCTTTCAAGTGTTATAAAGTTTGACAA
>NC_090887.1:22251584-22254084 GCF_036669925.1 Montipora capricornis | reverse complement strand
CATGATACAACATTCATTTTTTTCTATGACGTCAAGACCTAGTACTCGGGCATGGGCACAAGTCTGCACACGATTCTACCAAGTGAGAACTCTACAAACCCCTACTCCTAGAAGACCTCACTCTTCTGTTTCAAAATGGCAGAAGGTCAAATTTGGGCACCGAAGTCTGAAGAAGGCACAGATGCCTATGAAAACTCTAACCGATTTTCGTAAGGTTGAGTAAAGGAACAGTTATGATTTGGTGAACTGTAGGTTTACCTAGCGATTGAAGTGAGATTAAAGTACATTAGTTTAATCTTTCAAGAAATGTTTGTAGAAAAGCAGAAATTAAAATACCAGTAGTTCTTGAACTGTGCGTGCACAGAAAAAAAGGTGTTGCTAGCAATGTCGCAATTTCGGAACATTCTTGTGTCACCTGTCGGAATTTCATTAATAAATCTTAGCTCGTTGCCCCTCTGACAATCCCCATTCGCTGGAATGACGCCAACGGAACATACGGCCTCCATCTTTAGTACTTTTAAGCCCAGGGTTTTGAGACCTTTTTTAATGTTTAATACCTATTCAGACTACTTGGAATAGTTGTTGAAGTCAATGAAATTCCATCTAGTAAAGTATACAAGGGAATAAATGCCTTATCTGGCAAAGCAATCCAGCTATAATAGCATTTCTACAATTCTGGTAGTGAAGGAGTCTAATGTTTCTTCTTCAGAGTTCAACTCTGATTTAGTTGTCAGACTGTGCTTTTCTGTAACTATAACAACCCAGGAGGAAAGACGGGGTTTTTTTCGACCCTGCTTCACAGTTTCATCCTTGCTTTGCTGTGTTCAAAAACTGCACAGTTTTCCAATATTCGTTCCATACGTGTAAATCTTTAATGATTTTTTCCTTGTAGAAGAAACCTGTGTTGATGAAGGATTTTTTTAAAAATGGACTTGATGAACTACAATCAGGGGGTACTTCCCCAAATGCTCAACAAGCATGCAAGCGATTGAACAATTTTTTGAGTCATGTTCCTGAGACACTAGATCATCTGAAAAAATGCAAGAAAGAAGAAGATTTCAATTGCCTCTTTGCATTGGAAGTTTTAATACCTCTCTCATCTGGCACCTGTTTAGTAGACCAAAAGAGTACTGCTGGTAGGAAGGAGGAGAGATTAAAACTACCAAATGATTTGGAAAGAAGGGACTTGTGATAGGTAAGAAAATTTTGCTTCTATCAAGTAAATAAATTGAGGTGTTTCATTATCCCATTGCCGGAGCCCACATGCCTTTGGTCAGCGCCGACTGTGGAATCATATCAACTGCACATGCATTACAGTATGGCAGATTCAACTTCGTAATTCGTTAAGTATGAATATGCTGCACAGATGTCATCATATTGGAAAGCTGGCACATGTAAGAGCAGTTCTCTGAGAAAGTCAAGCAAAGTTGGGAATGGAAATCTTGAAACTCCCCATTCATTTTTTGTGTGGAGATTTGTTGCCCAGGAGGATGAACGAAAACAACCATATTTTGGGCCAGCTGAGTTACCGTTGCCATGGTAACTGCTAATAATCATGGCAACCATGAGTGCATGTGTGTAAGTGTGTCTACCTCTTGCAAAGATGTGAGTCAGTGCTAATGAAATTCCACCAGAGAGGAGACCTATGCCTCTTATTACCAAAGGATGTTTCAAAACCGCATATTGGAGGATTCGCAGAATTCCGCCCACTCGCACATTGAGAAAAAAAATAAATGTTAACTATTTGATGGTAAAATTCTTGCTCAAAGATGTCAAGATCATTGGCAGTTACCATGGCAACAGGCTTTTAGCCAGGATTTTGAAAGTGGGAGTCCAAATTTTATGTTGGCCTAGGGGGGTCTGGGGGCATGCTACCCCAGAAAATTTTGAAAAATTGAAGCCTCTTAGACGTGATTTCCGCGATTCTGACAGCTGTAAACGTCTTTCAATTTACCTATTAAACCGCTGTTTTTCCTTGATAATTTTACTAAGCTATCCTTTCCTCAACTTACCTTGTTTAACATTGAATTATATTTGGGATAGGAACTCCAGTTGTTATGAAGAGTGATTGAAATTTGAAGTTGTCAAGCCATGATTTACACGAAAGAACAGATATGCGTGGCTTTGTTGGTCGAACTGCATTCTGGTCTGCAATCTTTAACTATTCACCTACTATTAGTATTCCTAAAGCAATTACGATGATTGCACATGTTATTACACCAAATGGCTATTTTGTTGTAATGCCCGCCAGATTTCGCTTGAACAGAGCAGAATACAATCAAGCGATTACAATAACATTTGTAGCCGCGAGAGCGTCTTATCGAGTTGGAAGGCGCGTGATCTTTGACTCATGTCTTCATAAATAATTACCAAAGTGCGCATTTATTTATAGCAGCCGGCAAAGTAGCCTAGGGACGACTTGGTAAGTCAATATCACTGAACAGAGGCTTTGCCTGTGAAATCACTTCGCTCAACTTTGATTCATTTGATCAAAACAGAA
>NC_090887.1:22236584-22239084 GCF_036669925.1 Montipora capricornis | reverse complement strand
TGTGATTAATAACTCCTTCACTATTCACTATAGACTACGACATCACTAACTGCGAGGATGACATTTTCTATTAATGTCAATGTTTTTTTCTTCCAAAAGTGCCGCTGTAAACGTGTATTAACACCCACTAAGAAGCAAGTTTACATAGTGAAAAATGTCGGTTACCAAACGTCAAGATAAAGCTAACCATTTTAAAATCAAGCTTGAGACTTAGCAAGACTTAGGCTTAGCTTGAGACTCAGCAATGATTAAATAATCGGCACGTCTTCTAGTCACTAGATCTTTAGTGTTCAAGTGGATAAAAGCAGTTCCTTCAAAGTGGATGCTCCGGGTTCAAGTCCTGTCCAGGAGCTTCTTTTATATTTTTCCTTTTTATTTGCTAACCACAAGTTCACAAGTCCTGGGACAGAGTGATCAAAATGGAGGATAATACTTCATTTAGGCAAACTGACAAAGAATTAAGGAAGAGATAGTGTTGCATTTCCGGTACCCTCTTACTTCAAAAACTTGGAGCTGGTTAAAAAAAATACCAGTCACTGCTCCCAGTTTCCACGCCAGCACTCACTTTCACACTGAAACTCCCAGTCTTATAACAATGGTTATTGTGTGCAAAAAATAATATAGTGGACTTTTCATTTAGTGTACTTGAACACGAAAATGCAACCGTATTTTCCGTGGCCTTGGACATTTCATTGGGTCATACATGACCTGCATGAACCATGCACTCGTTGGCGTAGTCAAACATGGTGGCCAACCCGGTTTCATCTGGGGCAGGAGTCACCACAACTTCTAAATCGAACTCATCTAAAAAAGAAAAAGAAACATTGCTTGCCGTGCTGCAGTTTTTGAAGAAGAACAAGTTACCTGTAAGGAAAGTTAATGATTCGTAGCGCGTAGCGGCGGCGTTAACTTGTAAGGAGAAGTTTGCTTAAAAAGTAATACCGTATATAGTACTTCATTCAGCTTTTTAACACAATTCTTATGTTTTCCTCGAAGGAAACTGAGAAGATCCTCAGGCAAGAGGCCAACTGTTTTGATTCTCTGGAAGAAATAAATCTTCAGACTACTCCAGATGCTGAGCCAGATATTTCTTCAGTTTTGTCTGCTTACAACAGGTGAGTTTTGTCCTTAGGTTGATATCGTTTTAAAATTTCTCGAGGATTGATTGACCTCTGGGGTACCGGGTACCTTCGTGGTCAGCAAAAAATTCCGTGCATTCCACTGTCTAACACTGAGCTTTTCTTTTGCGTTTCTGCATGGGGTCATTACTTGTAAACCCCTAAAAGGATGGCGAGTTTTTACAAACAAGAGGTTGTATTTTTCGTCAAAAAAAGGCGACAAAATTTCGTCCTTTGTTCAGTTTTTCCAGTTATGTCCAGGATTGCACCTAATAGACCATTTTACAGTTGTAGCTAAGCTGCCTGGCCTAAGAATGAAATCGAGGCTGCTGGTGACCCTGTTTTGATACAAACCTTTGTGCTTTTGTAATGTTACTGTAAACTAATTTGAATCACAACAACACAATTTACATCATATAAGCAGTGAGGTCTGTATCAATTCAAGGTCACCGGCAGCCTCGCAGCCATTCAAAGGCCAGGTCACTGAGCAAACAACTGTAACATGGCCTATTTCATGCACACCCAATTTTGGCATTTAACACAAAGAAGTATCCCTTTTAGTCTTTTGAAGCTTTCCAGCAACAAGGGAAGGGTAAAGCATTATGTTTACATTAGGGTAACTGCAGCTATTTATCTTTTATCGACGAGCTGCATTTGAGCAACAATCTGTGAAGTCTGTATTCTCCACTTGCACAAATCCCATAATACACCTCTTTCACCTCCTTCTTTCCCACCCCCCCCCCCCCCCCAAAGTTTGCATAGGCATTGTTTTCGATTTCTCTTGGTGCATCTTCATGTCCCAGGAGGAAAGTAAAGGAAAAGGAAAGGAACTTTTGTTTGAGTGTCTAGTTGTTCTAGCACTGGAGTACTAATAGACCATATTCGTATTCTCAGTATTGGACTGGAACTAGCTTGCAATGGAGGCTAATGTGGGGAAATCTTTTCAAATGCAAAAACTTTTCAATATATTCCCCCGCATTAGCCTCCATTGCAAGCTACAATGAGCGTCAAAAGTAGTTGAGACACTCTTAGGAAAAGACGCTTTTCGATACTTAAGCATTTGTTCTATTTTATTTGCATCTAGTCTTAATTCTCTAATACCCCCAGCCCCCCAAGTCAATGCTGTGTAGGCGCTGTGGTCTGTGCAGTCGAAGAAATGGAAAAATCAACATTGTTTTGGGGGAAAGGGGGGAAATGTATCCAAGACGCAGAAAATCGAATTTTACTGCCAAGTGTCTCAACACTTTTGTCGCTCATTGTAGTTTCAGTCCAATACTGGGAATATGAATATGGTCTATTGGGGACACTATAAACTGAAATTAACAATTAACGCAGATCAAGTCAAATGTTGGCTTTTTGAGGAGAGGGGAAACCAGAGATCC
>NC_090887.1:22216584-22224084 GCF_036669925.1 Montipora capricornis | reverse complement strand
CGGTGACAACAACAAGATTGTCACAAATTTGCATATTTAGGGGGCAAAAACAATGGCTTTGCACACTCTGTGTGTCTGTTTTTCACTTTTGTTTATTTCTTTGCTGTCGTGAGCAAAACAACAACGTGAAATAGCTAGATTTGAGGATTTATGAAGAAGGTCAGCACCTGAGGATAAATTTTAATTTTCACCCTTAAATTAAGGGCCGCTCATAACGATTTCACTCCTGAGGCACTGCCACACCTTTGTTATATTAAAAAACTTGGAATAGTCGTGAAGTGATTACAATAATGAGAATTTATGTTTTGAGATGACGTTCTCGTTGCCGTTTCCATCGTCGTTGCTAAAGCTCCCTAATTATTAAGCAATGACCTCTCTTTCATTATAATTTTATAAGCTGCATTTCAAATATGCATTTATTGCATTGATTTTATAGTCATTCATAGGAACACAAGATCCCAACAAATAATATTGACCTGCTCCCAACTGTGTGGGCTTCATACAGTAGCTCAGTTGGTACTGAGCATTGCACAGGCTGTATCGCGGAGGTCTTGGGCTCAAAATAATCCTGTTGAAGCGACCTGACTTTTTTAGGTGTCTGTAAGAGACAGGCTAAGTGGAAGGATCACTTCTCTCTTTCTTAATAATAATAATAATAATAATAATTATTGACCTACTCCCAACTGTGTGGGCTTCATACAGTAGCTCAGTTGGTACTGAGCATTGCACAGGCATCCCAGAGGTCTTGGGCTCAAAATAATCCTGTTGAAGTGACCTGACTTTCTTAGGTGTCTGTAAGAGACAGGCTAAGTGGAAGGATCACTTCTCTCTTTCTTAATAATAATAATAATAATAATAATAATAATAATAATAATAATAATAATAATAATAATTATTATTATTATTATTTGCATTTTGATGAAATGAAAGTGAAAGGTACATGTAAAAATAATAATAATAATAATAATAATTATAATTATTATTATGTAAGGGAACTGCAAGATTATCAAGATTGTTAAGATTGCTAAGACGAGATTTCCCAAACACATGTAAATTTCTTGATAGAATTTCTGCTGATCTTTATAACATCTGTATTGAACACATCTGGAACAATTTTAGAAATCTTGTCGTTTGCTGGAAAAAGAAAAATGATGAACGCTTTTATTAAAGCGACTTTATTATAATCGAATGTGCCAAACATAGGAGATTGTAAATACGGCAAATACGCATAGTAATTGTCAATTTCTTTGATAGCATTTGCTCTAAATAAAAGCATACTACGTCCTCTCTTAACCGCGGCATAAATCAACCGGAAAAAATCTAGGTGAAACCTCGGCTTTCGGTTACCATAGACGAGGTTTTGCCTCGGTCAAACTGGAGATTGAATCTGCGGTTTCACCTAGTCAGAACCACGGCAAATGCACAAATAGTTTTGAGCGGTACTGTACCTAGACATTTTTAAGTTGTTGTCATCCTAGAAAACTGAATAAAATTTAGGCAGTTTCAATGACATTCAAAGCCATTACTTCTTCACTATTGGTGTGATGCTCTACCAACTTATCAAATTTATCAGCAGCAGGTCAGTTTGATCATTAAAGGGCTTCATAGGATAAAATGTTAGGGGTGTGAAGTGTAGATTATAATAAAATTAATGGGCCTTTTTCATGCTTGGGACATGCTGAATCCTGAATCCTGAATCCTGAATCCTGCATTGCACTCATGCAGGTTTGCATCTTAAAACTTTGCATGCCATGATAAAATCTGCTTTCTAGCTTTCTAATCCCAATGCTAATACAGACAAGATAATCAATCACCTATGTGTTCTTTTCTTAGGAAGGACAGTGATAAATTGGTGAAGATTACCTTGATGAGAGAAGCTGCCAAAAGAATAAGGTTGGGTCCGGACACTCTTCCATCCATCTGCTTCTACAGTGTACTCAATGCACATACAAGGTGAGGAGAGAAAGTTGTGTCACAAAATTTTAGGCTTTCATTGTCACTGTGACAATATTATTTACGCACAGCAGCTTGAAAAACAATCCTCAAAAAAGTTTCCCTCAGGAGTTTGCACAAAATTTAATGTTCAAATTGTGAGAGGAAGATATTAGCATACCGGACAAAAAACAAGCCCGGCCTAATTACTGTTCTTTAGAGGTAAAGAATCCTAAATAGGAATGTTTTATCGGGTTTAATTAAAGGTCATGCATATGACATTTTATCAGTGTTGAAAGGCTATTAGGTTTGTGAATTATTATTGAGTTTTTGAAGTTAAGCATAATGTCTTCTGGAACAATATTAATGATTTGCTCAGCATGAATTTTAAGCTAATGGCACATTAGGACAAAAATTCTGGGACATTCACTGAGTTAGTCTGGTGAAAGAAATAAGGATTTTGAACAATGTAATCAGTTTTTGAGTGGGAGCTGTTCTAGATGACAAGTACTGTAGGTGATGAGTAGTAATAATTTATTTTGCATTCACCAATAAGGATTGGTCTGGACTTCAAGTCTGACTAAAGAATTCCAGTCCAAAAAGAAGTTGAGGGCCAAAGGCAATAAATAGAGTCTAGGTTGAATTGGAGGCATAAAGATGCTTCAATACTATTATTATTTATTTTATTATTGTTATTATCATTAGTAGTAGTAGTAGTAGTAGTAGTAGTAGTAGTAGTAGTAGTAGTAGTAGTAGTAGTAGTAGTAGTAGTAGTAGTGGTAGTGGTAGTGGTAGTGGTAGTGGTAGTGGTAGTGGTAGTGGTGGTGGTGGTGGTGGTGGTGGTGGTGGTGGTAGTAGTCGTCGTGGTAGTCGTTGTCATCGTCGTCGTCGTAGTATGAAGAATAATAATTTATAATAAAAAAGATAATTATCATTTATGGGATAAATTATGATAATAAGGCAAAAATAATTATTGTGAACAGTGAACAAAGATTCCCATGTAATGTCAATGGATAGAGTGATAATGGCAAGGTATGATGCAATCTTTGACCAATTATCTCAGAGAATCATCCTCTTATTACAGTTTGAACACAGTTAGTATGTCAGAGGACTCAAGCCTGCTGTCAGGTGGATTTGAGGACAGTAGTGTGCGGGTGTGGAGCCTCACCCCAAAGAAACTGAGAATGCTCAAATCACCCTCAGAACTTGCACAAATTGACAAAGAAGCAGGTCAGTTAAAGTTGAATAAATAATGTAATGTCATTGAATTTCTGCAATAAACTTCCCCCATTGATGAGCAAAATGAGATGCTGTTAGACATCACTATTATTTTTTGAGAGAAAGGCGTAAAGATTTTGATACTTATTAAAAGTGACGGGTTCAGTACATACTGTAAAATTCCGAAAATAAGCCCCAGGGCTTATATTTTTCTCAGGCCCTTTTTCAGGGGCTTAATTTTTGGAAGGGCTTATCTGCGGATGGAAATTTTCCAAGTACAAGCTGCAATGAACTTCCCCCATTAATGAGTAAAATATGCTGTTAGACATCGCTCTTTTGAGAGAAAGGCACAAAGCTTTTGGTACTTACTATCATTATTACAAGTCACGAGTTTGATATGTACCATAAAATTCTGAAAGTAAGCCACAAGGCTTATATTAATTTTTTCAAAGGCCCTTTTCGAGGGGCTTATTTTTGGAGGGGTTTATCTACAGAGGGAAATTGTGTTTGCAAATCGATTGTGCTAGCCTTATACTTGGAAGTAAATTAATTTACCGTTTTTGCTTTGTTTTACTTTGTATTTGAGGGCAATTTTCCAAGTACAAGCTCCCGGGAGGGGCAATTTAACAGAGGGTTTTTTGCATTACCACTTTGAGGGGCTTATATTTTGGAGGGGCTTATTTTCAGAATTTTACAGTATTATGAGTCAAGAAGCTGGCCTGGTCTGGTTGTGAGGGCATTTGATTTGCATGTGGTTGCTTTGGGCTCAGATCCCTCTCTTACCATTGGCTGGATTTGTCTTACATTTGTATGTGTTCCCAAATTCAACTACAAGGTACTTTGTAAATAGCTAACTGGTTTCCTTCTGCCAGCTGGGGTTCTCAATCATGTTCTGTTAAGTTTGAGTTTTTCTTAGAGCGGAGTGGCTGTAAAAAACTTAAAAGCTAATTGTGTTTCTAGAAGACAGTATAAACTAAGCCATTTACTGTGGTTAATCACTTTTATTTCACAGAGGATGTTCTTGAGCGAATAATGGACCACAGGTTTGTTCCCTATTGCTAGTGACATCACACATAACGGTTATGATTGAATTTATGTCATAACGCAATAATTTTTTACCTGTCTACTACGAGAGCACCAAACACTAAAATGAACCATTAAAGTAGAGTTGTCTTCCCAAGCTTGGTTAAGATTGAGAAAGTGACAAATCTACTGAATGGGGTGAGGGGAGTAGCAATTCTCCCTCCCAAGATAGATGGGGACAATAATTGTTCTCAAATATAACCCATTCACTCCTGAGCCCCTACCCCTCCCCCCTCATTGACGAGTAAAATCATCTGGCGTTTGACAGAGTAAAATCTATTGAGTCTCACTCCAAGAGTTCAACAGGTTAAAGTTGCATGATCTTGATGATTGAAAAGGAAAACTAGGGACTGTGAACTGTCTACAGGTCACCTGAGCCTTCTTTTGAAGTCAGTCCAAGTATGAAATGATTGTTTTGGTAAATGGGTTTACTTTACTTGAGAATGTAGCTAATTTTCAATAATAAAGTATTCTCGTTTGTCTTGATGTGGTCACTTGTGATGTAGATCGCGATGTTTCGACTTCATACTACTAGTCTTCATCAGGCTATGAGGTCGACTGGTTACGCGTCACCTTTTAAGCAGGATGCTCTTTGTATGATTGGTTGGTTTTAAGCAGCTGTGATTGGTATATTTCAATCCTTGTATTTTTGGTGTGTTGTTCCTTTGGCAGCCCGCTGTGGTACGGTTCTCCTGTTGTTGTGTTTCTCTCAGTTGTGTTTCTCTACATCACAAGTGACCACACCGTTAGACAAATGAGAATACTTTATTATTATTGTACAGTACTTCACCACAATGAATAACAGCAACGTTTTTTACGACAAGCTAATTTTTTCAAGAAAGACTATTCATGTTACTCATACGACCGTATTTGCTTTAACTGAAAAGCTTAAGAGAACTCCCAACGGGAAGGCCTTTTAAAAGAGACTTCATCTTCACAGCAGAGATTTACAGCACATTACAAAATGCATAACAGTAATTGTGTTGTTGTTTTACTCCTCTAGGACAGCTGTGGAGAGTAGACGCTTGATTGGCCATTCAGGGCCAGTATTTTCTACTAGTTTTAACACAGATAACTCATTCCTTCTCTCGAGCTCTGCAGACAGAACAGGTATATACCATATTCATAAATGGTGGCCAAGAAATTATTCTTTTGTCTTTTAGACTGTTCCAGGCTCCCAGATAGTCGGGAAAACGAAAAGAACTGCGTGTGAAAAGCGAGTGGGGGCTTCGGTCGAGGCGAGGCGGGGTTAGGGTCGCCTTGCCTCGACCCAAGCCCCCACTCGCTTTTCACACACAGTTCTTTTCGTTTTCCCGAGTAGGGGCCGGTTGCTCAAAGCCTGGTTTGCACTAACTGTTAGGTATCAAAACCTATAGACACCTTTCAGTTAATTCCCAATCTGGAGGACAAAACAATAAGATTGTTTTGCATTTGAAAGGTTTGGTTACGACACTCCTGCCTGGTGTCTTCATTACAGGTGATCTAAGTACGGGTAATCAAATTGTGACGAGTGAAATGATTCCCTCATTTCACGAGTATACCATTTGATTGGCTATTAATATCATGGGTGACAAATTGCGTTCGTAAGACGCCATTTTGGCACTATAAAAAAAGTTGCCATGGCAACATTGTAATTTCACATTTGAAATTATAAATTAACGCTGAAATTTCGGGCCTAAATTAAGGAGTAATTTGTCACTGATGTTATTGAGGCTGTAACAAGTGCCCTTTTTTGCTCGCTGATTACCATCCGTTTTTTTTTAGTGAGACAAAAAAAGTTGAAACATTGTGTCATACATCGTAACCTTGCAAATTGCATTTAGTGGACTTAAAACCGAAGTAGCATCAAACCATCTCTGATTGTCGACCTGCGGCCAGTTGCTCGAAGCCCAGTTAGCGTTAAGCGGTATCCATGATATTTAACGCTGGTTAGCGCTAACAGTGCTTTACGCAACCTGGGCCTGGTTGCAATGAGGACCTTAACTTTCGTTTTTCTTCTTCTGATTTATTTATTCTGCTATTACTTGGTTTAATTTAATTTAAATTCTGGGAATTGAGCATTCAGGGATTACCAAGAAGGTCGGGGGAGGGGTCCCCCCGGAAGGTTTGGGACGCAACACCGATGGTCTTGTATCATAATCCTTCTGAAAATTCTGTTAGTTTTCAACCTCCCACAAGTGTGCGTAAATACAGTGACATGGTATGGGACCTTCAGCATATCGTTTTTTCCGCGAAGCCCTAAGTCTGAGAAAAGTCTAGCTCCACAGTTACTTCTCAGCTCAGAGAAAATTGTAAAACGCCATGAGACTGTATGTGATACAGGCGGTATATAAATCGATTACCCATTACCATAGACTGCAAAACAGTCGGTTTTCGAATTCTCGCGCGCTAGGCACGCGGGCCTCACACTTCTCTCCCCAGTCTCACTCTTCGTTTTCACACTCGTTCCAGACCTTACGCTTGAAAAGATGCATTCGTCCAACGCAAAAATACTGTACGGCTGTTTTGCAGTCTACCATTACCATTGCCAGATGGTTGGACCATGTGGCAATTTGAAACGCACGACCTGCGCCTTTTTTGCATTTATTGTGGGTTTTTTTTTAAATTGTTTTTTATTATTATTATTCTGTATAGTGCGTCTATGGAGTCTCTATACCTTCAGTTCATTAGTTTGTTTTAAAGGACATAACTACCCCGTCTGGGACGTTCAGTTTTGGTGAGTTGTTGTTTTTGTTTACTCCTTGAACTCAAAGACCGAAAAGGGTCGCAAACTGGGCTGTTCATGCGGGCAAGATTGTGTTGCTACCGTCAGGTTGTTTTCTTGATCTACAAGGCCTCACAAAGGTTGTACCCCAAGGAAAATACACGTATTAAATTGTCAATTTTCTGGATAAGCGTAAGGCCCGGCAAAACGCCATCATATATAGCCCATATGTAGCCGTGAAGGTCTCGTTTAGGGTTTCACGCGAAGAAATATAAATATATGTTTTTAATGTGTCTCTTTTAGGGGTCAAAAAATCCTGGCCAAAGCCCAGATTGGTCTTCTTTAAGGCCCAGTAATAAAGACAACATTTTTCGTACAACATGTCGCGCAACAATGTTGCGTTGCAAGTTGAGATGTTTTGTTGCGCGTATTACCATCCTCTTGTGCAACAAATTTTTATGTTGCTAAAAGTAGACGTCGCTTTTACGTTTTGGAATATGGAAATTTGTCACGTAAGAAGGTAGTAATACGGGCAACAAACCATCTCAACTTAATCTCAAAAT